>NC_089787.1:21088123-21098123 GCF_040412425.1 Macrobrachium rosenbergii | reverse complement strand
CCTTTTAAGGATGTTAATTGGTAAATCAATAGCCCTCCTATTGGTCAATTCGGTAACAGCTTCTTCTCTTCCCATTCTATAGTCTTGCGTTTTTTAAAAGTCAGGTGTGGGGATTCCACCGTGGATTGGCTAACAGCCTCCCACACCCCTTTCCCCTACAAACAAACACACATACACCAACCCCACACTCACAAACATATCACCCCCACACCCCCACGATTTTAGTGGGCATAGGTCCCATATGGAAAGGGGAAACTCGAGGGAAAATCAGGCCCATTGTAAATAATAATTAAGCCAAGTTGGTTTTTGCTTTCTGTAAAAGAAAACTATTGTGCCGGCTTTGTCTGTCCGTCCGAACTTTTTCTGTCCGCCCTCAGATCTTAAAAACTACTGAGGCTAGAGGGCTGCAAATTGGTATGTTGATCACCCACCCTCCAATCATCAAACATACCAAATATCAGCCCTCTAGCCTCAGTAGTTTTTATTTTTTTAAGGTAAAGTTTAGCCATAATCGTGCTTCTGGCAACGATATAGGATAGACCACTAAAGGCCGTGGTTAAAGTTTCATGGGCCGCGGCTCGTACAGCATTATACCGAGACCACCGAAAGATAGATCTATTTTCGTTGGCCTTGATTGTTCGCTGTAGCGGCTGTACAGAAAACTCGATTGCGCCGAAGTTAATCCTACAGTTAAGGTGAATATGATACATGCGCTAATATTGTTATCAATGGTGAAATCATATTTCATACATATTACTCGACATACAGCAATTTTTCCAATAATATTTGACATAATTTATCCAGCATCAGTTGAATGTTGCTCATACAAATCTACTATAGCAGACCTCGCCATCTTAGCTGAGCAAATCATTCAGAATAATTTCTTGCGTAAATACGTTCTTCTTCCTACCTTCTTCTTCTAACTTTACGCCAATTATCTCTCTCTCTCTCTCTCTCTCTCTCTCTCTCTCTCTCTCTCTCTCTCTCTCTCTCGAAAGATTTTCCAAGCCAATGCGGAGACATAAATCAGATATGCAAAAAGGAACCAAGGGGCCCCCACGTTCGCCTCCCTCATTAGCCCCGAAATAAATATTCGGGGTGACTTACCAGACGAAGAAAAAATAAAAAAAGAGGACTTCTCCTCCTCCTCCTCCTCCTCCTCCTCCTCCTCCTCCTCCTCCTCGTGCTAAGGACCAGTTAAGAGTTAAGGCTCCGAGCCGTAACTCGAAAGGGCTGTATTACGTTACTAATTGCCAGGTCCGGAGTGACATAGTGGTTTATTTTTATCATTATCATTGCGGAGGGCTCCCCGGCAGCTGTACCAGAACGAGACGCGTTGGTGATGGCGCCTCTGCTCGCGCGCGCGCGTACGGATTTGGCTTTCTTTTGTCAGCAGCTAATTGGTATAGCAATAGGGTTTATTATATATGTCTCTCGTGAAACAAAAATAGCCCAGTTCGACTCTCAGACTGAGCGACCAGCGCTCCATTCTCGAAGCTTTCGCTGTAATCCATAATGAATGTCTTGGGTAATTCAAGCACTTTTAAGATAATAATAATAATAATAATAATAATAATAATAACGTCACACTACCATGGGACACAAGAGTAGATGAGAAAGAAAGAGAAAAAATTGATGAGTATCAAGACCTGAAAATAGAAATAAAAAGGATATGGGATATGCCAGTGGAAATTTGTACCCACAATCATAGGAACACTAGGCACGATCCCAAGATCCCTGAGAAGGAACCTGGAGAAACTAGGTGCCGAAGTAGCTCCAGGACTCAAGCAGAAGAGCGTGCTATTAGAAACAGCGCACGTAGTGAGAAAAGTGATGGACTCCTGAGGAGGCAGGATGCAACCCGGAACCCCACACTATAAGAACCACCTAGTCGAATAGGATGACTGTGATAGACAAAACAAAGTAATAATAATAATAATAATAATAATAATAATAATAAATAATAACTTGGGAGTATTCAGTGTGTTATAACTTCCCTTATACAAACTTTGGTTTTTCGCATATTTAGTCTAACAGAAAAACAAGCGAAATGTTAGCTGAACTGATATTTTTTTACTTTAAAATATTAATGTTAATCAAACCTTCCATTAAAAGGCTTCATGTTATGCATTTAGGGGAAAGAATATTTGTGTTGACAGTTCGCTGCGGTGACATAGGTGGCACTTTGACACTTCCGTTTCCCCATGTCGGTTCTATTGTGCTTCTGTCAAAATTGGTGTCAAAGATCGAAGGTAATTCAAAAAAAGAATAATAACCTCCACTATTTGACTAGCCGTCGTCCAACCCAGGATCTCTCTCTCTCTCTCTCTCTCTCTTTCTCCACTGGGCCCTATATAAGTATGGAAAATGATGAGATGAATATGTTGCTATTGATTTTAATGATAAATTCGATATTATTATTATTGTTTTTATTATTATTATTATTATTATTATTATTATTATTATTATTATTATTATTATTATTATTATTATTATATGTAGGTAGAAACCCCTCTTTTAAGCATGTTGTCTTATTATACTTTAAGCTGTTACACGAGGCAAAATCAGTAAAAACAAAATCGAGTAAACCTCAAATTGGATATGAAATCTCTATTATTATTATTATTATTATTATTATTATTATTATTATTATTATTATTATTATTATTATTATTAGAGAAACAAATCCACAGTTATGTATGGGTACGTATATTTAAAAATCAATCTCTGCGGAGAGCTTTCGGGAATCTGTTCGATTCCCCCTTTTCAACTGAAAGCTCCATTTTCAAGACTCATGCTACTTTGAGTATTATTATTATTATTATTATTTATTATTATTATTATTATTATTATTATTATTATTATTATTATTATTAACCTTTCACCTCTTACGCTATAAAAATCAATAAAAAAAAAATTGCCCAAATCTCACTTTGTACGGTAACCCAACCCTCTTTATCAGTTCAATCACCGCCAATTCAATCACCTGCACAGGTAAATCACGCCTCAGACGAGGTTGCACTAGTTATGCAGAAATTTCGCCATGGGGGCCAATCCAGGCCCCTCTTCCCGCCCTCCCCAAATCGATTGAATCAGCGATTCCCAATCAGGTGAACCTCACTCACACTCACTCACCTCACTCATACTCACTCATTCTCACTCACTCATATTTCAGGGAGATTGAATACGGTTTTGGTATAAGTGATTCCTGCAGTCTCGTTTTCTGTTGTGTTGTTGCTCCCGTTTTCTTTTTCTTTTTTTTTCAGTTTTCTGCAAAAGCAAACTATTGTGCCGGCTTTGTCTGTCCGTCAGCACTTCTTTCTGTCCACCCTCAGTCTTAAAAGCTAGTGAGGCTGGAGGGCTGCAAATTGGTAAGTTGGTCATCCACCCTCCAACCATCAAACATACCAAATTGCAGCTCTCTAGCCTCAGTAGTTTTGATTTTATTTAAGGTTAATAAAGTTAGCCATAATCGTGCGTCTGGCAACGATATTGGACATGCCACCACCGGCCCATGGTTAAAGTTTCATGGGCCACCGCTCATACAGCATCATACAGAGACCACCGAAAGATAGATCTATTTTCGGTGGTCTTGATTATATGCTGTAGCGGCTGTACAGAAAACTCGATTTCGTCGAAGAAGCCTCGGCGCATTTTTTATTTTTTTTTTTTTTGGGGGGTAATTATTTTGTAGATGTGAAATCCTATACAATAACGTGAAGAAGTGATAATTCCCAATAATAATTTCAGTGTTTTTATTGTGATTTTAAATGTAACCGAACAAAAAAGACCGTCTCCACAACCATACACTTACCGAGAAATTTATTTACACCATCAGACCATTTTTCTGCCGCGTTTTCCTATATATATCTTTTCCTATTATTAGTATTTTACTATTTTTCCATGATTTTGCGTTCAAAAGGAGATATTTGTAAACTGGAGATATTGTAGTATATATCATAATTGCTCTAAATATCGATTTAATCTTAAATTATATTTTTTATGGGTTAAAAGAGTGGTTTCAGTCCCGCATACTTATATAAAGAAATTAATTGAAAATTATTTCATATTACTCTAAACTGCAGTGACTGTTTGAAATTATTTTTTTTTTATTATTTCTATTCGGAAATTTCTGAAAGATTCCCTCGTTCATTTAGGCTTTGTGCATTAATTGTATTAATTCTTTTTTGCAATGCTGACCCAATGTATAAATCCCCTATAGGTGCGTAAACCTCACTGAAAGGAGGTGATACTTAGCATAATTCAAACCTGAGCTGTTATTCATTATTCAAATCTGATTCCTCATTCATTTCTCCGACCATATTCACACACATCACTTTCAATCTGAAGAGATTGTTTTTTACAGCGTTCAGCAGGTAAAAAACTTCATTTACAAATAGATTTTAATCTGTGGGCATTATTCAATTTTGCCTTTAGGGTATAGGTCCGGGGCGCCTTGCCTCCCATTTGTCACGTGGTAAAAAAATAAAAACTACAACCTTGAATCAACAGTAGGAATAAAAGACTGAAAAAACCTACTACGTCAGATAGTTTTTCCTTATCAATATTCTTTATGATCTTTGCAGTCAATGGACTGCGGTGATCGATAGGATTTCAGTGCCTAAGTTATCATTAAGGGTTACCTCTCTCTCTCTCTCTCTCTCTCTCTCTCTCTCTCTCTCTCTCTCTCTCTCTCTCTCTCTCACACGCACACAGCTTCTGGTGTTGACCATTTCTTGCCGATTTGATTTGAGAAGTTTAAATTTTATTTCTCTCTCTCTCTCTCTCTCTCTCTCTCTCTCTCTCTCTCTCTCTCTCTCTCTCTCTCTCTCTCTCTTTCAGAGCTTCTGGTATCGACCATTTCTTTCTTGCTGATTTGATATGAGAAGCATATCATTGTTATATTTCTCTCTCGCTCTCTCTCTCTCTCTCTCTCTGAGGCAATTAATCTGGATTAAATTGGAATTCACTATAAATGGAATGATAGGAAATTTATATGAATTAATTCCAATGACAGTGTAATTACCTGAAATTAATTCAGGAAGCTTCAAAAATTATATGTTAATATTCACACCTTTTAATTAAATATGTTCAGTCTACAAGAATATATTTCAATGATACATCAGCGGACATAACTAGATACATATTCATACATTTTCCACATGTATGACGTCATTATGTATGCGTAAGTTTAGGCTCCAATATTTCACCCCGAGTAGGGGGCGGTAGAGCCATCAGCGCACCTCATGCGGTGCGCTGTAGGCATTACTTAAGGCTCTTTGCAGCGTGCCTAAAGGCCCCTAGCTGCAACCCCTTTCGTTTCTTGTACTGTACTTCCTTTCATTATTCTCTCTCCCATCTTACTTTCCTCGACCCTCTCCTAACAGTTGATTCACAGTGCAACTGCTTAGAGGTTTTCCGCCTGTTACACCTTTCAGACCTTTTGCTGTCAATTTCCGTTCCAGCGCTGAGTGACCTCACAGGTCCCAGTGCTTGGCCTTTGGGCTAAATTCTATATATTCAATTCAGTCCAATATTTCACTTATATATCTTTCGCTTGCTGTCGTCGAGCTATCGTCGAGGAAGGTTCTAGGTAAGGACACTAGGTTCCTTTATAATCTAATGTCTTATCGCTACGTGATGAAAAATACAATTCTCACCACAGGTTCGAACCATCTCGATCCTCCCTTATATTACCGTCATATTGACGGTATGGGTACATCAACTGCATGAATGTTGCATTATTGATAAATATGTTTTAGTCACTTGTCGTGAAAGATAATTATGATAATGAGTCATTACTAATGGCCAGGTTTAAAGGTCATTAACGGTAATTATGGCAAAATTGCTGATCGTTGATGTAATAATGATAAAATTGTGACGTTATTTATTTACAAGGTGATGAAATGAATTTTGCGGCGATGATAAAATCGATAGAGTTTGAAACCTGTTAAAATTCCATGTGATAAATTTCACTGCAATACCTGAGTAGAAACATCAGTATAAAAAAAAAGGTTACGAGATTATTATAATTGATGATAACTAAATTACAAAATTATTCATTTTTATATCGTGACTACGTTGAAAAATTATGAATTGCAGTGTTATTAATTTTGACAATGCCCCATTTGCGTTATTATTCATTTTAGTAATGGGTGTAATCTATTAATGTCATTACTGGTCAGATTAATAGGCTGTCAGTTTTAATAACGCAAAAGAAAAATTTTCAATAATACGCAGTTAACTTTATTCTTATTAATAATGACTTCAGTGCGAAATAAATAACGGTGGTGATTGCAAAATCTAGATATTTGGCATCTTTAAAATAGTGCAGGTGTGTGGATATTAAGCTAAAAAAAATGTTTTGTGCCTTATTCATTTCCTTTCAATTTGGTCATTATTTAAATGATTAATGTCGCAATATGGCCGTTATTAAAACGGATACCTTTTAATTTTGTAACCACCACAGTTATTTATCTAGTATTGAAGTAATTATTAATAAGATTATTATATTTGATAATATTCTTGTTAAGAATGATTTCAGTGCGAGGTAAATAACGTTGGTGATTGCAGAATCAAAAGGTTATTCGTTTTAATAACGGCCAAATAGCGACATTATTCATTTAAATAATGACCAGATTGAAAGAAAATGAATAAGGACAAAAATAATTTTTTTTTTAGTTTAATGATCACAAAACTGCATTATTTTAATGGTGCCAAATATCTAGATTATTTTGATAATGTTCATAAATTTAATATTTTTAATTTTAGTGTTCAAAAATTTTTAACATTTTAATTCGTTCGTGACCAAATTGAGAATTTAATCAATTTAATTGCATTGTTTTTTTAAAATAAATTTAAATTTATTTTAACAAGGGCTGAATTGAGTAATTGTAGTTAATTTGAACGAAAAAGTTGAATAACCATAGATAATTTGACGAAAAAATTTGAATAATTGCTGTTAAATTGAACGAAAAACTTCAATAATTGTAGATAATTTGAACATTTTAAAACTTGAATAATTGCTGTTAATATAAACGAAAAACTTGAATAACTGTAGATAATTTGACGGGAAAAATTTAATAATTGTAGTTAATTTGAACAAAAAACTTGGATAACTGCATTTATTTTGACCGAAAAACTTGATTAACTGTAGATAATTAGAACGAAAAACTTGAATAATCGTAGATAATTTGACGAAAAACTTGAAGAACCGTAGTTAATTTGAACGAAAAACTAGAATAATTGCAGTTAATTTGGACGAAAAATTGGAATAACTGTAGATAATTTGACCAAAAAACTTGAAGAATTGTAGTTAATTTCAACAAAAAACTTGAATAATTGCTTTTAATTTGAATAAAAAACTTGAATAATTGTAGATAATTAAAAGGAAAACTTAAATGACTACAGATAATTTTAAATTAAAAACTTGAATAACTATAGATAATTTGACGAAAAAACTAATAATTATAAACACCCAAAGACCCTTATCAAAAGCACATTCGCTTTAATACTCCTTTCGATGAAATCACGCCAAACAAAAGCCCCAAGACCCAAAGAAACAAAAGACTTAAAATATCCTTTTTTTATTCTTAGAATTCTTTGTTGTCTATTGCATTCATTCCGTGCAGGCGTAAGCACGCATTATCGCTTGGGTGGAGACTGTCCTCAACAATGCCCGTAGCACAATTTAGACTTTTGTAAGGAAAATGTTATGGTAGAGACGTTTCGAGTCTCACACGTTTCCCCTTTCTCTCGCGTTTACAAGGTGAAAATGTAGTTTTAAAATGTAGTTTTAGTTTTCTGTAAAAGAAAACTGTTGTGCCGGCTTTGTCTGTCCGTCCGCACTTTATTCTGTCCGCGCTTTTTCTGTCCGCACTTTTTTTCTGTCCGCCCCCAGATCTTAAAAACTACTGAGGCTAGAGGGCTGCAAATTGGTATGTTGATCGTCCACCATCCAATCGTCAAACATTCCAAATTGCAGCCCTCTAGCCTCAGTAGTTTTTATTTTATTTAAGGTTAAAGTTAGCCATAATCGTGCATCTGGCAACGATATAGTATAGGCCACCACCGGGTCGTGGTTAAAGTTTAATGGGCCACGGCTCATATAGCATTATACCGAGGCCACCGAAAGATAGATCTATTTTTGCTGGTCTTGATTATACGCTGTAGCGGCTGTACAGAAAATTAATTGCGCCGATGAAACTTCGGCGCATTTTTACTGAAGTGTTTTTGCTGCGTTCAGTTATCGAAGAGTTTACCTGTCACTTTTTCGGGGGTGTAGGTTCCCTTTAGTTTCATATATACTAGATTGTTATTGTTAATACATTGTTTATTTAGTTATTTACGTCAATTTTCATTTTTGTTTATTATATATATATATATATATATATATATATATATATATATATATATATATATATATATATATATATATATATATATATATATATATACAGTATATATATATATATAAATATTTATATATACATATATATATACATATATGTGTATATATACATACACAAATAATGTGTCAACTGCATTAAAGTATCCAAGTCATACCTTCCTCCCAGATAGTTAAAATAGTTCTCTGGTCCAAGCCCGCCGTCCGAAATCAGTCCGAACACCTGTAATTAAAGCGTGGGTAGTTTACCTGGCCATGTAACCATTAGTGTAAATATGTTTCTAGAGGTCCTGTGGTCACAATGAACGCGCCCTTTTCTCCATGTTTATAATTATACGTTTTTATTTAGAGTTTTGCGGAGATGACATTTGAAAAGAGAGAGAGAGAGAGAGAGAGAGAGAGAGAGAGAGAGAGAGAGAGAGAGAGAGAGAGAAGAAATAAGAAGCGCGTAGAGAATGGAGACATATATATATATATATACATATATATATATATTATATATATATATATTTATATATATTTATATGTATATATGTGTTTATATATATATATATATATATATATATATATATATATATATATATATATATATATATATATATATATATATATATGTGTGTGTGTGTGTGTGTGTGTGTGTGTGTGTGTGTTTGTGTCTGTGAGAGAGAGCCTGAGAGAGAGAGAGAGAGAGATGATGCTCACTGGAAAAAACTAACCCTCAAAGACATTCATAAACCTGTGGTGTAAGAGAAGGAGTTTGGTAAAGCTTCAGTCAAGGTAATTCCAGAAGTTGTTGAACTCCTCGGTTATTTATGACCGAGATTAGTGCCGATGTGTTGTACAATTAATCGTGCGGGGGTTGTTATAGCGTTATAATATCTCTTTTACAACCGCTTTTTCACTGTTGTAAAAGAAAACCATTGTGTCGGCTTTATCTGTCCGTCCGCATCTTTTCTGTCCGCACTTTTTCTGTCCGCACTTTTTCCTGTCCGCACTATTTCCGTCCGCCCTCAGATCCTAAAAACTACTGAGGCCAGAGGGCTGCAAATTGGTATGTTGATCATCCACCCTCCCGTCATCAAACACACCAAATTGCATCCCTCTAGCCTCAGTAGTTTTTAATTTATTTAAAGTTAAAGTTATCCATAATCGTGCGTCTGGCAACGATATTGGATAGGCCACCACCACCGGGGCGTGGTTAAAGTTTCATGGGCCGCTGCTCATACAACATTATACCAAGACCACCGAAAGATAGATTCATTTTCGGTGGCCTTGATTATACGCTGTACAGAAAACTCGATAGCGCCGAAGAAACTTCGGCGAATTTTTTACTTGTATTTTTATTAAGACGAAACTCATCCTTTTCAAAAAGTCAGTCCTAAATGATAAAATATTTTGTCATTACTGATATGGATTATAAAGTGTAACATTAAAAGGAAAAATGTGATTCAGAAAAGCCCTAATTCATTACATATACGAAAGAAAAATTAAATTACGCATTAAAAAGGTAGTTCAAGAATACGGAAAAATAAAGTAATTTTAACGTCGAATGTGAATCTACTTTATACAAAAGCCAAATTTAAGAAGTCAATG
>NC_089787.1:21050623-21085623 GCF_040412425.1 Macrobrachium rosenbergii | reverse complement strand
TCAAATCTCTTAGGACTAGCCTGAGTTTATTGCAAAAGTGCTTTGTCAAATCTCGCCAGAATAACCTGTGTTTATTGCAAAACCGTATTGTCAAATCTTATGAGAATAGCTTGAGTTTAATGCAAAAACTGCTTTGTCAAATCTCTTGGGAATAGCCTGTGTTTATTGCAAAACCGTACTGTCAAATCTCTTAGGAATAGCCTGTGTTTATTGCAAAAACTGCCTTGTCAAATCACGCTAGGATAGCTTGAGTTTATTGCAAAAACTGTTTTGTCAAATCTCTTAGAAGTCACTGTGTTTATTCCAAAATTGTATTGTCAGATCTTATGAGAATAGCCTGAGTTTATTGCAAAAACCGTATTGTCAAATCTTATGAGAATGGCCTGAGTTTACTGCAAACCTGCAGTCTCGTTAGGATAGCTTGTGTCTAATACAAAACTCCTTTTTCAAATCCCATCTAAACAGCCTGAGTTTATTGAAAGGCTGTGGATTGAAAGCTTAATGTTTTGAGGAAAATTTTGTCTAAGTCTGTTCATTGACAGTCAAGCAATTATGTTTTTGTTTTTTGTTCAGGAGTTAGATTAGCTGTGTAAATTCTTGTCAGAATAGCCTGCATTTAGAAGATAATATCTATTAGAAAGCTCAGTATTCTCAGTAATATTCATCATCAGCCGTTCGTGTTATTTTTTTCTTATTAGTTCAGGAGTTAGATTAGCTGTGTAAATCGTCTCAGAATAGTCTGTATTTAGAAGGAAATATCTATCAAAAAACTCAATATTCTCAGTGATATTCATCATCAGTGGTTCTTTCCAGATTAAACGCGGGGTTTTTAGTTGAAAAATGAAAATTATCTGTGTGGAGTCTTACTAGTATAGCCTTAATTTAGATCAAATTTAATAATTCAAAGCAAATTTAATCTTTTTTGAAAGTTTATACTTACAATAACCGCCTGTTTTTTTTCTTTAGTTGTTTCAAAACCACCTGAGGAAAATCCGTATTAAAAATATCCTGAATTCAGAACAAAATAGCAATTTCGAAAACTGCAAAATCAAAGCTTCATTTTTTCAAATATTGGCTTTCGCCGATTCGTTCTATATTTATCTAGGTTTCTTTATTCGTTGCAGTATTAATTTATGTCAATGAATCACAGCTGGAAAAAATAATAAATATATCATTAACCAAATAAAACAATATATAAATAAATAAAACAGTACGGCAATTCAAAAGTTAATATTCTTTGTAATTTTTAATTTGCGCACCCTATATATATGAAAACAAAATCGCTATATATGAATATTCTTAATCTCTAATGGCTCCAGTACACTTGATAATCTTATAGACAAAAGTGATTAATGTACATAATTTTTATTTTGTCTTATGTGGCTGAAACCCTTCATTATAGGAAAACAGAAATGTATAAAAACTAGAAATATGGGAAAAATTGCAGAATGGCAATGTTAACTTCAATATTTGTAAGTGATAAGAGTTTGCAGTTCGTGATAAATCGTAAAAAATCTTGGTGAATAATATCAAAATCATTTTTAAATGATATTAATAGAAATTGAAATGGTTAACAAGACAAAAAGTTTCTTCTAACATTCCAACTCATCTTTCCCCATATTTCTGGTTGGAACTGAAGAGCTGGACGTGGGAGATATTTTACAAAAAAGAAAATTAACCTTTTTCTAATCCATAATGCTCAAGGGTTCATGTGCGGATTTTTCACTCCTTTATTCATCTCATTCATGAGGCCATGAGAAGTTCATTCACCAAATTCTGGGAGTTTTTTTTTTTTTGTGCATGGTTAAATTTGTCGGTATGAAAATGTGTACTATACAGAACACTCTCTCTCTCTCTCTCTCTCTCTCTCTCTCTCTCTCTCTCTCTCTCTCTCTCTCTCTGCGTTAGCCATAGTTTTTCCTTTATTTTCTAAATTAGTATTTCCTATATTTTCTAAATTATTGCTTTCAAAATTCAGCCCTCATGATGTCAAGTTCATGTGCATTATTATTATTATTATTATTATTATTATTATTATTATTATTATTATTATTATTATTATTATTATTATTATTATTTGCTCCACTATGTCACAGATTTAACTCCTTACAAAATCAAACTTCCCTTGAAAATATATTTTGCACATATGTAAACCTTGAAATGATTAGTTAATTATCGATGCTCTTAAAGCGAAAACTCTTTCGTATAAACAAGTCGACTGTGTTAGTGCAATAATAATAATAATAATAATAATAATAATAATAATAATAACACTGTCTTTTCTTTCCAAATATTTGCTAACAGTTGGCTAGTATTCATAAAACGGATAAAAGGAAAGGAGGGACTTCTGGATAATAATAATAATAATAATAATAATAATAATAATAATAATAATAATAATAACAATAATAATAATAATAGATTTCGATATCAATGAAAAAATAAAACTGGGAATATCACAGTTTGTACTCACACCACGAAGACCAAACCTCTCCGGAGCCTTAATAAAAGCAATTATGATAACAACAGCAGTATAAAAAAAAAACCACGGTTCAACTTACATCGCCGGCATGTAGCCCCGTCATGACTCGACATCCAGCGGGTATTTCCTCATTCTCCTGCCGTCGACTTCCGACAGTTATCGACCAGTCGGTTAAAAAAAAAACCACTCTGCTCGCGTTGCAGCAGGACGGAAAGACGACAGTCACTGACTGTCTTTCGTTTTTGTATTTCTCTCTAGGTTTTCTTCTCTTTTTTTATCTTTTTCTCTTTTCTTCTTGCGTTGGTTGTTGTTCATCTTCCTATGTTGTGTCCGGCCATTGTTTCTGTCAAGTGAGTTTGCTTTGTCGCTGCAGATTTTTCCTGACAAATTTTTTTTTTTAGTATGTCACTGAGGTTGGTCGTTTTTCCATTTTTTATTGGCCGTTTATATAGCTAGTTTTATTCTGAGCTGATTACTTTGTCATTTGTAGAAGCCTGAATTTTAGCAATAAAATCTCCTTACCTGCATTAGTCACTAACTGGTCACCAATATTCACTTATTTCGTAGTGGAATTCTTCCATTATCTGTAGGTATCATTTCAATACAGTTCACTTACTTCACCTCGTGAATAATCACTGATTTCTATCGGCTCTCATTCACTAACTCGCCGTTCACGAATCCACACGAATCAGACTCGGCATCACTGTACCACCGCTGAGCACCATTCACGAAATCTATCACAAACTTTTTTTTATCACCTGCGTTTTATCTCACCTTCCGTCTCTGCTTATTCTTTCCCCTTTTGAGCACCGCATCTCACTAGCCAGTTCTTCCTGTTTCTCTTTCTATCTGTTTCTATCTTTCGCTGTGTCTGCTTTCCTGAGTGGAAAAACCAATCGGGCACTTCCCTCCTCGCCTTCCTGACTCACTGGCGAGTCCTCAAAAACGCTCCTCCCGGACGGACGGACGGGGAATCTTGATGCAACCCACACACCCTCTGGCATTCTTGCCATCAGCAGCCATCAACTCTCTTCCCTACCCCAAATCCGTCGTCGGGTCTCGTCTACAGACTCACGCCTTCTTCTAGTCTTCCTTCTTCCTCTCTAGTTGCCTTCTTCTGCTTCTCCTTTTTCTTCTTTTTTTTCTTGTAGCTTCCAGGGCTCTCGGTAGCTACCCTAAATACGTCGGGTCTCGTTCACAAACTAAGCCTTCTCTAATTTATCTTTTGTTTACCTCTTCTTCTTCTTCTTGTTTTTGCCTGGTAGTTTCCAGGGCTCTCAACATCGACCACAAATCCGTCGGGTTGCGCTCACAAACTCAGCCTTCTCTAATGCATCTTTTGTTTACCTCTTCTTCTTCTTCTTGTTTTTGTTTTCTGGTAGTTTCCAGGGCTCTTATCAGAGACCTCCTGCAGATTCCAATGCCTGCTGGTGGTGGCGGTGCTACTGCTGCCGCTGCTTCCGCCCCTTGGAGACACACTCACACAAACACGCCACCACGCCGCCGCTGCCTTCGTCGTCGTCGGTATTTATCGCGGTTTCCTTGGCGGAGGTTCCGCCTCCTCCTGCGACTCCTGCCACTACTTCTCCAGCGAGACCACCGGAGATACTCGGTTCCACGCGCGGCTGGCGCTGGGTCCCGGAGCGCTCGGATTTTTGGGGAGCTCACGGGGAGCCTTGTCGAAACGAAAAACCACGTTTCACAACACACATCTTTCACGCCCAGCATCTCCGCAGACTTCGCCTTTCCCCCCCTGCCCTCCCTCTCTCTCTCTCCCCCTCCATCTCCCCCTCTCCTCTCCCCGCCCAAGTTTGTCCACTTTCATACCCGGGCGAGCCCCGGGCTCGCTTCGGTGGGTATCGCCTAGTTTCAAAGCGGATGCCAAGAGCGGATTTCTCTCGGGTATTCCGGTCGTATTAAAGATACGGCTACTGCAGCCATCTACCCTTGGAAACTGGCTCAATATTTAACACATAATTACGATAAAATGCCCAGAAATGGACGATACAATAAGAACGGGCATCCAACAACTGGGTATTGAGCGATGCATTGCGGAAACGTGCCCACTCTCTCTCTCTCTCTCTCTCTGTCTCTCTCTTTCTCTCAGTCCCATCCAGCCTTTCAACCTGTTTTAAAGCATGACATCATCTCCGGCCAATCGCGGCGGTGCCACGGGTGAGCGCAGCCAATCGGAGGGCGTCCTCGGAGCACCCATCCAATTACCCGCCGCGTGATGGTAATGACGTCACGAAGCTTGCAGCCAATGGTAAGTAGGCCTATGGCACCACTGTAATACGCCCTGGAACAATGAGGTCATCGGGCCAAACACAGACAAAGAGAGAGAGAGAGAGAGAGAGAGAGAGAGAGAGAGAGAGAGAGAGAGAGATCACGGTTACGAAGAATTACCAGTCGATTTCTGTAGATAATCATCTCGTTCCAGACTTCCATAATCTAACCTGGAAATGAAATGAAGCATTAAAAAATCAAAGAAGTCGATTAACTGGAACATGGAAATGGGGTTATAAACAGCCCTCTGGAAAGACAGATTTTCTTCAGCTGTTTTTATGTCAGTGCATTCATAATCCCACCTGGAAACGACACATGGCAATGGAATATTAAAAGAAATCGAGAAACATGGTAATTGGGAAACAGTCCTCTGGAAAGACAGATTTTTGCTGTCCTGGAAAACAGTGGGATGGAAGCTGTTTTTATGTCTATGCTTTCATAATCCGACCTGGAAACGACATATGGCAATGGAAAATTAAGAGATCGAGAAACTGGAACGTGGAAATCGATGAAAAGCGGCCCGCTGGAAAAACAGACTTTTACTGTCCTGGAAAACAGTGGGATGGAAGCTGTTTTTTATGTCTATGCTTCCATAATCCGACCTGGAAACGTCATACGGCAATTGAAAATTAAAATAGATCAAGAAACTGGAACATGGAAAGAAATGGAAAGACGACTTGAAAAAAAAATTTCTATCCTTCCATAATCCGTCCTCTGAAAGAGAAAAGAAATCGACAAAAAAAGGCAGTCCAAAGAAGCCATGGTGGGATGGAAGTTGTTTCTTTACCTAAGCTTCCATAATCCGTCCTGGAATTAATGAAATCGAGAAACTGGAACATGGAAATCAAGAAAACATAGTTCGCTGGAAAGACGGATTTTTACTGTCATGCACAGCAGTGGAATGGAATATATCCTCTGGAAAGACAAAGTTTTGCTGTCATGAAGACTGATATGGAAGCTGTTTGTGCGTGGGGGGTTGGAAAGGGTTTGGGTGGGGTAGGGGGAAGCAAGGAGGGTGTTTGGGGTGGGGAAGACTACTAGGGGCAGATGATATCAATTAAAATCGAGGCGTTATCGAGTGATTAGAGGCTAAAAAAAGGGCGTAACTTCGGAAGCCCTCATTATGGTGTACTTATCGCCAATCGCGAGGAACTATCAGGCCTTCTCTGGGCCTTGTTTCTCCTGGAAAACGTTCCAAGGACGAGTTTGTAAGGGATGAAATGGTCGGGATAACGTCGCCTTTTTCTCTTTGGTTTTTAAATTGTTTTTCATTTTAATTCTTTGTCAATGGAGGGCGGGAAAATGGGAAAAAATTGAACGGTTTGCTTTTGCGAAAACGTGGAGCTCTGTCTTAACCTCTTCGCCGGGGTGTGGTAAAGAAAACATATCCAGTTTGTTTTGAGAAAAATTGTAACTCGTACTAGTTTCTTCACCTGTAAAAAAAAAAAAACAATGAAAATATATCAAGTTCATTTCAAGAAAACGTTTAATCAATGCCGCCTTGGTTCTTCGCCAATAAAAACGTATCCGATATCCTTTTAGCTTGATTCGTAAGGCTTTTTCTCCATAGAAACAGAATGATATTATATCATTCTTGACTTACGAAAATGTTTGTCAAAATGGATGTAATTTCATTCTGTTCCTATGGAGAAAAAGCCTTATGAGTTAAACATTCTCATAGAGCTAAAAAGGATATATTCTGATATGTTTTCATTGGCTTTGTCTGTCCGTCCGCACTTTTTTCCGTCTGCACCTCCTCAGATCTTAAAAACTACTGAGGCTAGAGGGCTGGAAATTGGTGTGTTCATCGCCCACCCCAAGTCATCAAACATACCAAATTGCAGCCCTCTAGCCTCAAAAGTTTTTTTTTTATTTTATTTAAGGTTAAAGTTAGCCATAATCATTCTTCTGGCAACGATATAAGATAGGCCACCACCGGGCCGTGGTTAAAGTTTCATGGGCCGCGGCTCATACTGCATTATACCGAGACCACGGAAAGATAGATCTGTTTTCGGTGGCCTTGATTGTACGCTGTAGCGGCTGCACAGAAAACTCGATTGCTCCGAAGAAACTTGGGCGCATTTTTTACTTGTTTATTTTGTTCTTCTCGGGCCTGTATTTCGTTTGTCATTTTATACCATCCGACCAGAGTCTGATTTTTAAACGCTACCTTAATTCCGTATTTGTTCTCAGTCATTGGACCTACTTGATTGACAACTGTGAGAATGGAGGCTGGAGATCAGTGGAGATTTGTGGATGACAAAGCTCAGGGGAAGATATAATTCACAGTTACTTCTCAGTTTAGTCTAGAGTGCCCTAAAAATGGAAGGCTGCAGTATCTGCAAAAATACATAAATGAGAAAAATGGTAGATACTGCAGTTTTCCCTTGCCTTACTATTAATTTTGCAAATACTGCAAATGGGACCCACTAAACAAAGCATTGAAGAATCACTCTGAAACTGTAGTAACTTGTGTATTAGTGTTTCACGAGCCCAGTAGGTGGTATATCTCAATTTCGAAAATTTTGCAGATACTGCAGTTTTCCAATTTAGGGCAGTATACATTTATGTATGTCTGCGTACTTTCAAACACACAGTTTTCTTTTTAACTATCAAAATACACTCATATGATTATGCATTCCGATTCACATACCTCCTCTTCTTCCAACCGTATCACTGTCATATTCTCAGGTGTTTGAACCATCGGGAAAATGGCAAATGAAATCCAACTTTCTAAGAATTCTTGAAATACTGATGAAATGATTTCTGTCTGGTATTCCCTGTGTAACCTTATTCCCCTGTTTTTGCTTGTGTCAATAATACCCTCCCTTTATTGCCTGCTTGCGTGCGCGCTTCAACGCATGATGCCTTTTCCGCATCCCTGAATGCTTCTTTATTCCCTGATGCTTTGCTCTCTCTCTCTCTCTCTCTCTCTCTCTCTCTCTCTCTCTCTCTCTCTCTCTCTCTCTCTCTCTCTCTCTCTCTGTAGATTCAACTGCAAGAATTTATCTCAAAAGCTTTTTCATCATACATTTTTAATCCTGTTTTTAAGACCTATTGTTCTACTCTTATCAACCCTTCTGTCATCTCTCTTACCTTCTCAGTCAAGATCTCTCTCTCTCTCTCTCTCTCTTGATCTCTAAGAGCTTTTTTAAGAAAATCCATATTTTTAACCTTCTCTTATCAATCCTTCTATCATCTGTCTACCTTCTCAGTCAAAATCTCTCTCTCTCTCTCTCTCTCTCTCTCTCTCTCTCTCTCTCTCTCTCTCTCTCTCTCTCTCTCTCTCTCTCTCTCTCTCAAGAGCTTTTTTTCGTTGGCAATCCTTTTTTTAAATCCATACCGCTCTTCTATCAACCCTTCCGTATCATTCATACCTCCATCATCAAAATCCTCTCTCTCTCTCTCTCTCTCTCTCTCTCTCTCTCTCTCTCTCTCTCTCTCTCTCTCTCTCTCTCTCTCTCTCTCTCTCGCAAACCTTGAGGAATTCATCAAACCTTTCCCCTCCGCTCTGCACTGAATTCTGAAACGCTGAATGAAGGCCAGAGGCCACCGAGCAGTCTGTGAAATAGACTTTCTCTCTTGGGCCGTGGAATACTTCTTCATGTGACACCCTCAGCCGAACTGAGTCGATGCCACGAAACATTTGGAACAAGAAGAAGAAGAAGAGGAATATAGCCTCATTTCTCCTATTCTTATCGAGTCTCTGGTGAATCTGTGCCTTCGAAGACTGACTCCTTAAGAACAGCCACTTTCACTGGATTTCTGCTTTTTCTTTTTCTTTTGCTTTCGGGACTCATAAAGCTGTTTGATGAAATGCTCTGGAGATTTGGGAAAGGAAAAGTTAAGAGTTAGCCTAAATGTGAGTCTGTCGGCGTGACAGACACATACACAGACAGATAGACAGATCAGTTGACTTAGTGAGAAGCTGATAGAGTTAAACCCTTGGTGAGTGTAAGTTGAATTGACAGACTGACAGATAGACAGACGAATATAAATATGACTTTCACAGCTAGATCTTAATATATTTAGCCAGTGAGGGCTTTATTTTTTTTTTCTGATAGGCTCAAGACAATGGACATAAGGCTAGCAGCTTCATCCACACAGATTCCCTGAGGTACAGGAATGCTATGCCTTCCTCGAGGCACCCTTACACCCCTTTATATATATATATATAGTATATATATATATATATATATATATATATATATATATATATATATATATATATATATGTATATATATATATATATATATATATATATATATATATATATATATATATATTTATATATATATATATATACTGTATATATATATATATATATAGAGAGAGAGAGAGAGAGATATGTATTTATACTTTTTATTTGCATGGTCCATTTTGTTTTTATGTGTTTTTCAGAGATAATAATATATATATATATATATATATATATATATATATATATATATATATATATATAACATCTCTGAAAAAACACATAAAAATAACAAAAAAACACAAAAACGGACCATACAAACAAACCGAATGTTTGTCAGGAGATTATGAGGATGTATTTGGAGCCGAGAAGGAAAAATAAAAAAAGTATTAGAAAAAAAACTTCCCCCTATCCTATAATAACAAAGTCTACCTTTAATTTGCTTGTAGAAAACGGGGCTCCGCCCTCGACGAGAATCCCCCTTGTATCAGACAAAACTGAGCAGATAGTAAGAGGTCGAAGTCCTGCCGATATGGACGGAACTTCAGTGTCCTGGGACAAGGATTACGACCCTTAAGCCCTGCAGGCTTTGGGTGTACACTGACAAAGCCCATCGGTTTTGATGTATGAGGGAAGGCGCAGGGGAAGATGGAAAATAGTCGAGGAACTGAGACCGAGAAAAAAGAATGACAGAGAGAGAGAGAGAGAGAAAAAAAAAATGGGGAAAGAATTGGTGGAATATATATTTTTGTGACTCGAGTCACACGAAATTTTTGGGAGGGAAATATGTAAGGATCGGTTGATTTATGGGTTGAAAGGTATGTTGTCACTCTGGGTATAACTGAAGCTTCTTTTCATTCATTGGTTATCAGTAACAACCACTTTTTGCAACGCCTGGTTGCTCTCTTATTCTGCATATCATAACAATGAACAATTACTTTAAGTGTATGTAAGTGTAATTACTTTGGTATAAAGCTTGCAAACTCAGTTATTTTTATAAGTTACACTGTATTCCGGTTACAAGGGCGTACTGCATAAAGCTCAGTTTCTTCCAGTATGCTGAATAACAGTCCAGTTATTGCAGTACACTGCATAAGAGTCCAATGACTGCAATGCACTGCATAGATCCAATGACTGCAATATACTGCATAAGAGTCCAGTGACTGAAGTATACTACATAAGAGTGCAATGACTGCAATATATTGCATAGGTCCAATGACTTCAATATACTTCACAACAGTCAGGTTTCATCAGTGCACTTCATAGCAGTCCAATTACTTCAATATACTGCTTAACAGTCCACTTACATGATATAATGCTTAACAGGTTATAATGCATAACAGTCAATTTCTTCAGCATACTGCATAAGTCCACAGTATATTTCATAACAGTCCAGTCACTTCAGTATACAGCATAACAGTCCAATTACTTCAATATGCTGTATAACAGTCTAAGGAAATCAATACTTCAATATATTTTATGACAGTCCAATCTCTTCAGTATACTACATAACAGTCCAATTGCTTCATTACACTGCACAGCAATGTAATGAAGCAATTGGACTGTTATGTAGTATACTGAAGAGATTGGACTGTCATAACAGTCCAATCTCTTCAGTATACTACATAACAGTCCAATTGCTTCATTACACTGCACAGCAATTATATTCTATCAGTATATTGTAAATCATCATTGTCGTTTTGATAGGCAATTAAGTCTGTATAAATGAGACAAAATTTAAAAAGTACAATTTTTTAAAAAGAGTACGACGTCCTAAAAGTCCTAAAAACAAAATAAAAACCAGAAATAAAAAGCGCGCAAATAAATATTACATAATATGGCGGGATGGGGCTGGACAGCTCAGACGAGGCAATTGATTGTTACCTGAAATTCATGCATATTCAACCGACCGTGAGACAGGTTGGGACAGGGCGTGCGTACGGACAGACAGGCAGAGAGAGAGAAGAGAGAGAGAGAGAGAGACTCACACACGCGCATACACTCACATAGAAAAGCCATGCTAATAAGAGAAGTCTTGTCCACCCTTCTAAGAATCATACGATTGTATATCATGGAAATTATTATTAATTTTTTTTGGTATATCATGGAAATGATTTTTTTATATCATGGAATTTTTTTTATATCATGGGAATTATTATTTTTTTTTTGTATCATGGAAACTACTTTTTTTGTATATCGTGGAAATTTTTTTATTTACAGTATAAATATGGAAATTATTTTTTTTTGTATATCTTGCAAATGATTTTTTTTTGCATATGATGGAAATTATTTTTTATATCATGGAAATAATTTTTTTTGTATATCATGATATGATTATTTTTTGTATATCATGGAAATTATTTTTTTAATATCATGGAAATTATTTTTTTTTGTATATCATGGAAATGTTGTTTTTATATCATGGGAAATATTTTTTATATCATGGAAATTTTTTTTAAATCATGGAAATTATTTTTTTGTGTATCATGGAAATTATTTTTTTGTATTTCATGGAAATTATTTTTTTGTATATCATGGAAATTATTTTTTTTTATATCATGGAAATGATTTTGTTATATCATGGAAATTTTTTTGTATATCATGGAAATCATTTTTTTGTATATCATGGAAATTATTTTTTTTATATCACGGAAAATGTTTTTATATCATGGAAAAGATTTTTTTGTATATCATGGAAATTATTTTTTTATATCATGGAAATTTTTTTTTTCATATCACGGAAATTATTTTTTGTATATCATGGAAACTTTTTTATATGGAAATTATTTTTTTGCATATCATGGAAATGATTTTTTGATATCATGGAAATTATTTTTTTTATATCTTGGAAATGATATTTTTATATCATGGAAATTATTTTTTGTATATCATGGAAATTTTTTTTAATATCATGGAAATTATTTTTTTTATATCATGGAAATTAATTTTTTTCCTGTTTTTCATTTTACTTGAGACTGATATTAAGTTTTGTGTCTAAGAAATTTTTTTTTCTACATTTCTGAGTTATTTCACGTGTTGTCGCTATGTAAGCTAGAAGAATGTTTTATACGTTATCCTAAAATGAGCACGAAGCGATTGCAAATGGTATTACTTTTTACATGAGTACATTAATTTAATGTACTATCATAAGTTGTGCACGCGAATATTCATTGATGTCATCACTATGTACATAAGAGTGGTATTTAATGTATTAATGATAGATTATTGACAAAAGTAAATAATGGTGTTATTCACATTCAGTCTGTACAGATAATGAAAAAAATCATGAACAGTATTAATAAAATCAAGCCAAAACTAGTAAGTAGAAAATTTACAATATAAACTACATTGAATAAAATAATGAATAATATTAATAAAATCAAGCCAAGATTAATAAGTAAAAAGATAATGAAAAAAAGAAAAAACATAAAAAATAATAAAAACTCAATAAAGAACAGGCTAAAACGAAACCTAAATATGAAAAAATAATAAAAACCCAATAAAGAATTGGCTAAAACGAAACCCAAATATGAAAAAATAATGAAAACCCAACAAAGAATAGCCTAAAACGAAACCCAAATAAGAAAAAATGACAAAAACCCAAGAAAGAATAGGCTAAAACGAAACCTAAATATGAAAAAATAACAAAAACCCAATAAAGAATAGGCTAAAACGAAACCTGATATCTGTAAGACAGCCAACGTTTATTTTTCCGGCAAGGGACCGAAAACCTAAGTGTGATATATACCACATCGCGTTTTGTGTTCATTTTGTCTTTTATCAAACGGAAAGAAAGTTTCTCCATATCACTCTCGCGAAAGACCTGATTACATACAACACTTCGCATACACCGGCAAATCCCAGATGCGAGAGACCACTAATTCACGGAAATGACAAGGAATTACATTGTAAATAATCAGGAATTTCAGGAATTACATTTGATTTCTGCTCGCACATACTGCGCGCTGTGATTTGGGCTTCTCCGAAATTACAAGAGAGAGAGATCGGGCGCGTCTCAATGGTTGAAAGTGCGCGGGCCTTTGTAAATTCATGCGCCCGTGGAAGGTTTATCATCTGCAATAGGATATTGCATGTAGCTGCATTGAAAATGGGAAAAATATATGAGAGAAGGGTATCGGAAAGTATATCGTGGATTGCTGTGGGTAAAGCATATAGGAAGGAATTCTAAGTGGCTGTTTCGTAGATAACGCCTTAGGAGTTGTTGAAATAACAAGTGGGGAAGTTTGTCAACTGGAAGAAAGTATGGAGTAGCCATTATGAGAAGTACTGGTTGAGAATCCTTTAAAATCCAACGAAGACCTAAGTATAAAAAGCAAATATGTATATTTATTGATTTATTAATTTTTCTTTTCTTTTTAATAAGCGAGGTCTCTTCACTCTGTAATTCCCTTTCCTTACCTTCTTTTACTTCCTAATAAGCACCATATTCTTTGGAAGCTTGAATTTTAAGTCAGTGGTCCCTTTGGTGGGCTTGCTCCATATGAATAGTGTTCATCTTCTGAATAATAATAATAATAATAATAATAATGTACATATACATATGTATAATGTATGAATGTATGCATGTATTTGTAATATTTTTAATAAACCTATTGACTTTTAAAATTCTCGATTTCTTCACACTTTTCGGTTACGCTTTTTGCCACTAACCCTTGAATCCAAAATGTAGCGCAGATGTAGAAACCCCGTGAGGACTTCAGTTGCAAGGTTTTATAGTGTCAACTGAGTGAGAGAGAGAGAGAGAGAGAGGGAGGGTGGGTACAAAGAATGCACCGTCATAATACCACTCCTTTTCCGGCGCATTTCCAATTCTTTACCTCCGTCGATTTTTTAATGTCTTTTTATTGGGTCTCCTCCGTGACATTATAGGTCGATAAAACTCTGGTAAAACCATAATTTCCGATGCATAAAATAGTTATAAAGTCGACGTAAAATCAATGATGTTATCAAGCCCCGATAGGCAAGTATTTACTGTCGTCTTTATTGACCATAATTTATGATTGATAGTCTAAAAATGACCTTAATATATAATCTGTTTTTTTCTGCTATTTATTTTTCCCCTGTTTTCTAAATGAAAAATAACGTGGCGTTTTATGATTGACATTTTTAAAGTCTCTTATGATTATTTATTTTTTTCGTAAATATTCAACAAAACACACCTAATTTTTTCTTGACAACTCGTGGCTCTCACGTCAGCACAAATGTTGGTTTCTGTTGTCGGGTAATTTTTTTTAAATAGAAATCACATTTCTTTTTTTTTCTGGAATAGTGCATTTCTTTAAGAAATCTTTGGTTCATACTTCATGAATCCTCAGAGATAATAGGAAATTGGTTTTAAAAAAGTGAGTCTTTCCTTATTTGTGCGAATATTAGAATTTCTTTCTTTCTTTCTAAAAAAACTGATTTTGTTTTCTTTTCTTAGCCTTTACTATTTTCAGAATATTTTATGTTTCTGGTAATGAATCAACTTTGACTGGACAAGGCTAGGATACCAAATGGTATGTTGACCTAGGCAACATTACTTCTGAATTCTTGCAGATGGCTCCTTAGACAGAGGCTGAAAGAAATTGGTGTTTGCTAAAAACTTCTGAAGCATTTCTACTGATTTATTGACTGTACTTCTTTGCGCATAGATTATCTATTTAAGGTTTCCTATACACACTAAGAACTCAGTATTTCCTGCTAAAAACTAGTTTTATAATTCTGAAAGTTATGTAGTGTATGCCACAGTGTATATATACTCTACTCCATCTGAGTCGTGTGCCTGTGACTAAGATAGTGCATGCTACTCATATATGCTGGCCATGTGAAATAAAAATGAAAATAAAACTTAAAAAGGAAAAGAAATTTCTGTGATGTATGAGAAAGCTGAAAAAGATGTTCCATTTGAACAGGAATACAGTAAATCAATTTATATAAATGTTGTAAAGTTTTATACAGCATGGTCGAATCAGAACTTGATAAGTTGACTAAATGCATGATGGAAATACCATATTGAAACTTTCCACTCTCATTCACAGACGACCTAAAATAAAAAAAATAAAAACTCTCAGACGTATATACTCTTCAGCAGTGTATCAAATATACGGCTTTCGAAGTGGCAAACTCAAGGCTGCCCTAATGATGACAGAGTAACTCTCGAACTGCCCTAATGATGACAGAGTAACTCTCGAACTTGTAGCAGAAGACTCGCAGATTACAAGTCACGGGGGCGGTCGGACATGGTGTCTTTTCGTCACGGGTGCACCAGTCACGACTTGCGGGAGAGTGTTTCTAATCTGGGCCTTTGATCACTGTATTAATAATTCATCTGGAAGTTTCTCTTGTAAGGTCAGGCTCCTTTTTTGGGCAATAAGGGTGACACGTTTGTGAGAAGTGTCTCATTCTGAAGTGACAAGAAGTAGGTCGCGGCTTCGAGAGTACTGGATGAATATGGTGACAGAGGTGCTGGAAAGCAAGTATATTCACAAGATAGGGCTGCATGGAGTAGTATGTGCAAGGTGGTTTAACGTGCTCTTTATGAACATTCTGTGAGGGTGTTTGAAGTGGCTGAAGTTGTGGTTAGTTTTCTGCACAGGGTGTTCGCCCATGAATCAGGAGTTTAAGTACGAATGTACCAGTGACGATTTTAGTTTTCTGAAAAGAAAATTGTACAGGCTTTGTCCGTCCGCACTTTTTTCTGTCCGTACTTTTTCTGTCCGCCCTCAGATCTTAAAAACTACTGAGGCTAGAGGGCTGCAAATTGGCATGCTGATCATCCACCTTCCAATCATCAAACATAGCAAATTCCAGCCTTCTAGCCACAGTAGTTTTTATTCTATTTAAGGTTAAAGTTACCCATAATCGTGCTTCTTTCAACGATATAGGATAGGCAACCACTGGGCCGTGGTTAAAGTTTCATTGGTCGCGGCTCATTCAGCATTATACCAAGACCACCGAAAGATAGATCCATTTTCGGTGGCTTTGATTATACGCTGTAGCAGCTGTACAGAAAGCTCGATTGCGCGGAAGAAACTTCGGCTCCATTTTGACTTATTTTTATTCTTATTCTATTCGAGATTAAATTTTTCATTTTAATTTTCCTTTCCTTCCCTCTCTGCACCTACCTCTCCTCTCCATCTCTCCTATCTTTGACAAAAACTTTTTCCTTCTTTCTTCCCCGTCTCTCTCTCTCTCTCTCTCTCTTTGTCTCTCTCTGTCTCCCCGTATCTAACCAAAAACCTGTCTACGCCCTCCCCACACCTTTACCCCGACCCCATCGAGGCCAGGGGTCACCTGTCCAGCCGTAGGCTGGCGTAACCAATGTGCTGAGCAGACCTCTTAATTACCTCTGATTAATTAGCAAGGGTAAGTTATGATTATCTCTTATTTACAGTGTAACCAATTAAGACATTTTTACACTTTTATTCTCTCCTTAAAGCTCGGTTTCTCCCAGCCATAAGTCAAGGTCCAGTCAGGAATTAGCTGTAATTTTACGACTTTCAATTATAGATAAGGTATCATTCGCCAATACTTTCGGATTAGTGGCCAATATGTTTGAAATTTCTTGTCTGTAACATAGGAGATCTTTATTGCCTTGCTCGTTCTTCGATTTTATTGATTTTCAGTTTTCTGTGAAAGAAAACTGTTGAGGTGGCTTTGTCTGTCCGTCCGCACTTTTCTGTCCGCACTTTTTTCTGCACGCACTTTTTTCTGTGCGTACTTTTTTCTGTCCGCACTTTTTTCTGCAAGCAGTTTTTTCTGCACGCACTTTTTTCTGTCCGCACTTTTTTCTGCACGCACTTTTTCCGTCCGCACATTTTCTGTCCGCCCTCAGACAAAAACTACTAAGGCTAAAGGGCTGCAAATTGGTATGTTGATCATCTACCCTCCAATCACCAAACTTACCAAATTGCAGTCCTCTACCCTCAGTAGTTTTTATTTTATTTAAGGTTAAAGTTAGCCATAATCGTGCTCCTGGCACCGATATAGGGTAAGCCACCACCGGTTTGTGGTTAAAGTTTCATTGGCCGCGGCTCATACAGCATTACACTGAGCAAACTGAAAGGTAAATCTATTTCGATGGCCTTGATTATACGCTGTACTGAAAATTCGATTGCGCCGAAGAGACTTCGGCGCATTTTTGTACTCGTTTTACGTGGGATAAATTGGTATTCATCACGATTGTTACAAATTGGTATTTTTGTTTGTAAATCACAGTATGTCTGTCATAATCATCTTTTGGTGTATGTACGTCTTTTCATTGATTTTTGCTTTCTTATCTCTCTCTCTCTCTCTCTCTCTCTCTCTCTCTCTCTCTCTCTCTCTCTCTCTCTCTCTCTCTCTCTCTCTCTCTCTAGGAAATTATTTATATTACCAGATATTGTTAGATCCCTTACGGAAATGTTGCAAGAAAAATGCCCACATCGCATTTTCTTCGGCTGGGATTCAAACGCATATTTCAGTGCTTGTGAGGCACGTGCTTTAACCTCTACACTACTGGGATAATTATATATATATATATATATATATATATATATATATATATATATATATATATATATATATATATATATATATATAAAGGTTTTTTCATTCTCTCTCTCTCTCTCTCTCTCTCTCTCTCTCTCTCTCTCTCTCTCTCTCTCTCTCTCTCTCTCTCTCTCTCTCTATATATATATATATATATATATATATATATATATATATATATATATATATATATGGTGAGAGAGAAAGAGAGAGAGAGAGAGAAAACCTATGGTGTGAAAATTATTCAAACCAAAAGAAAAATAAAATCTTATGGAGAAGAGCGTTTAAGAAAAGAACAGTAAAGGAAGAGTTCCAGAGAGAGAGAGAGAGAGAGAGAGAGAGAGAGAGAGTGGTGCAAACGGATCCCTTGATTGACAGCGGAGGGCGATATTGGCGCGATACGCCAATCCGAGCTGTGATGGATGATGCACTCCTTTGACATTTATGATGGTCGACCTGAATATGATACGAGGACTCTAATATCGACCTTATCGACCTCCCCGATCTTATCTTGGGGATGATCTTACTGAGGGTTTCTATTTCTATGGGGCACGAGACAGATATATATATATATATATATATATATATATATATATATATATATATATATATATATATATATATATATATATATATATATATATATATTATAGCAAACCATATTTCAAACCATATTTCTCTCAAGGTAGCCGAACGGTCAAGTCGACTGTCTGTCACTGTATTTAGACCAAAGTCCTTAATCCGAATCCTGGCCAAGACGGATGTACTTATTGATTATAGTGTATTCGTTTTTTAATGATATTTGTGGCTTTATATTATTAAATATAAAAAATTAGCTCGTGTGTAAGTAATGAAACACACACACACACACACACATATATATATATATATATATATATATATATATATATATATATATATATATATATATATATATATATATATATATATATATATATATATATATATATAATATATATATATATATATATATATAATATATATATACAAATATATTAATCGACTATATACAAATAATCAAATCATAATCAAATCCAATACAGCGAATTGACAAACAGGAAATATTCAGATTATCTATTTATTTTCGTCTTATTATTGTGGAATTATTCATTCTTGGTGGTTTCCAGAGGGTTGGCGCTGTCAAAACAGTTTTTCCCCGTTTCTTCTATAATTTTCTAGAATTTTTCAAAAAGTATTTCCGTTGCGGTAAATATACAGTATAAGTTAAAGTGGAAATACCAGTTTACTGACGTTCGGAATAAGTGTATTTCCATCGGTCGTTTACTCTTTATTGTAGCATATTTCTGAAGCTTCTTTTTTCTAAGTAAGTTTATTTCTGAAAATTGTTTCTCTGTCATTGATAATATAGAACCATGTCACAGAAGTTACTCATGGTTTTTCAGAAATTTTCCTATATCGTTGTTTTATGTAAAAAAAAAAAATATTTGGCAACGATTTTGGGAATTTACTGTGAACCATAAATTGTCATTGCTAGACATTGTAAGTTCAGTTTTTTTCATTAAAGTAATTTTTTAAAACTAACTGCACAAAACAATGTTAAATTATTTCAGGGCTGTATTCCCCTGCATTCGTAGAATAATAGGTAATTTACGAAAAATTAATGACAGACTGATGCCATATTTCTGTTTCCTTTGAATCAGACGTTTCTAAAAGCCATTCTCTTTATGTATGTTGTTCTGGTAATATCCTCTGGATAAAAGAGACGAATAACTGGAAGATACAAAAGAAAAGGTGATATTTCGAAGGAATTCCATCCTGTCACAGAGTTCAAAAACAAGGAAGGATTCCTGTTGGCGATGCCTTTTGTTCATTATCTACGGCGCATTGAAATCTCCTCTCTTAATTTCTCCCAAATTTTCGTGGAGATAATTTTCTTCGCTGGAATACTTAAGGCAGTTTCCTATTAACCTCTTCAGCAGTTAGCTCTCTCTCTCTCTCTCTCTCTCTCTCTCTCTCTCTCTCTCTCTCTCTGAAGATCGTGTTTGCCTCTTTTCATTCATGAAATGCTTTTACACTCCAACATACGACCGATGGATTCTCTCTCTCTCTCTCTCTCTCTCTCTCTCTCTCTCTTAAGATTGTGTTTGCTTCAATTCATTCATGAAATGCTTTTATACTTCTAGATACGACCGATGGATTTTTCTCTCTTCTCTCTCTCTCTCTCTCTCTCTCTCTCTCTCTCTCTCTCTCTCCCTAAATCGTGTTTGCCTCATTTCATTCATGAAATGCTTTTATACTTCAACATACGACCGATGGATTCTCTCTCTCTCAAGATCGTGTTTGCCTCATTTCATTCATGGAACGCTTGTATGCTTGAAGGTACGGCTCACTAAATTTCCTGTTTCAAGTTAATTTTTAAGGTTTTATTTCCATGAAGTTTGTGTGATTTGAATTTCACACACACACACACACACACACACACACACACACACACACATATATATATATATATATATATATATATATATATATATATATATATATATATATATATATATATATATATATTTCTAAATCCCAGTGCTTTGCTCTTTTGAAATGTAAATTGACAGCATACATTTTAAAACAGCAAAGTAAATCCGCAAAATCAAACAGCAAAACAGAAATTTCTCCTAAATTTGTGAAGATTTTATTCCAATGTTCTGTTACATAAAAAAAAAAGCGGACATTGCTATGTAATATATCGTTAATTCAACCATTCTTTTTTTATATTTTCATTTCATATTTCCGCAGTTTTCTTAACAGACAAAAGCAAACAGCAAATTCTCCATAACGCTCAATAAAAAAGAAACGGCTTAACACCGACTCCCGACTCCGGGAGATAGGGCACAGATATGAAAACAAACTTTCTCCCTAAACACCGACGGGGCATTATCGAGGCTGACCCCTGACTTCTATAAATCCGAGGACTGTTTAATGCGGCATCACGTCCTATTTTCGAGTCAATTGTATGAAAGTCCCTCTAAGTGCGCTTGAAATCAATTATGGACCCGGATACAAGGACGCCACGGGAGCGTATTGTGCAGGGAAGGGGCTTTTATCGGGGTACCGGCCAAGGCCTTTGTTGCGGGGTTGAATTAGAGTATTAAACAGTTAGCGGGAGGCGTCCTCTCTCTCTCTCTCTCTCTCTCTCTCTCTCTCTCTCTCTCTCTAGAGGGTTTGAGGGTCCTGAGGAAGCTTTAGCTTACGTAAAAAGGAAGGTGTTTGTGAAGCCGCATTACGAGGCTCAAGGTTTACAAGCGTGTAATACTGACCGCTGGGTGGGAAGGATCCGTTATGAAATAGGAGGTGAGGAAAGAGCTCCAGTACATGGAGAGAGAGAGAGAGAGAGAGGGAGCTGGTGCTCCGAGGGATTATGGGTATGAAGACACTCCTTTGTTGAGAGAAGGAGTGAAGGGGGGTTGGGGGTGGGATGGACGTACTGTACAGTCTACCACACAAATGATAACACTCGCGGGGACCCAAAATCGCATAAAAAAAAGTTGAATGGACAAACTTTATTCCAAATTTGCAGTTCTTGGATGAAGTATTTGCAACTGTTATGTATTTTTTCCCATTGATTTAATCTATTTGATTTACTACCCACTGACGTTAAAGTCTCAAAATACAAAACACAAATTCGTTCATCGCTCTCAGGTTGATAAACAAATTGTTTGTGCAAACAAATAGTAATTTCATTATTGCTTTTTGTGCATTATAAGACTTTGGTCATAAAACATCTTCAAACAAATTTATTTTTATATCCCGTCTATCCAACGTTAGATGCCTGAATATACATAAGAGAAAGAGAGAGAGATTTGTAAAAGGATTACTCATCCGCTTAAAAGAGATTAAGGTACAAAATAAAACAAGATTTCGCCCACGTTGATAAAAAAGTAAAATATATTCTTTCATAAATTATGGTCCGCGTCATAACACAAACACCTCTTTCTTATCTTTTTCTATTTTAATAAAGATAATGGAAATTTTAGCTCAAAACTTTGCACTTAGCACGTGGCATTAAATGTACAAATTTCAAAGCTAATTCGTCTGAACCTTTTAGAGGTAATGGCAAGGTAAATACTGGTGAAAAAGATCCATTATCTCTGGAGAAAATGGACCTTACCACTCTGCAACTCAAAGAGTGAAATAGAATATGCTTATGATCTTAATTCGATAGAAAACCGGTCACTTTCACTTCAAAATATTAAGTGTTCTTTTGCAGTAGCCATGTTAATGATCTCGTAGAATTTATCCTGTTTGGTTCATATAAATGTTGAAAAGCATTCATTCTGATCCTGATTTTTTATGTAAGTCATTTTTAGTTTACGGTAAGAGAAAACTATTGTGCTGGCTTTGTCAGTCCGTCCGCACTTTTCTGTCCGCCCTCAGATCTTAAAAACTACTGAGGCTAGAGGGCTGCAAATTAGTATGTTGATCATCCATCCTTCAACCATCAAACATACCAGATTGCAGCCCTCTAGCCTTAATATTTTTTAGTTTATTTAAGGTTAAAGTTAGCCATAATCGTACGCTGGCTACGATATAGGAAAGGCCACCACCGGGCCGTGGTTGAAGTTTCGTGGGCCTGGACTCGTACAGCATTATACCGAGACCACAGATTATACTCTGTAGCGGCTGTGCAGAAAACTCGATTGCGCCGAAGTTCTTTGCCGCATTTTTTACTTGTTATGGTTGTAAACTGAATGGATATCAGTAGCTAGTATTTTTGTAATGTTTCAAATTCATGATGAAAGTAATGACTTCAACGATTGTATGCAAATTGTATAAATTTATCCATATCTTCCAGTATCCCCCCAACGGATTCTCTTCAGGAAACAGAAAGTTTGATACAATATAATTCTGAATACATTTTACTTCGAGTTGTTAAGGCTTAGATGATATTTACTCCCTAGAAATGCATTTCCTTGCTTCGTGCGGAGTGACTGCAAGAATATGTACAAAGGATATATTCTAAGGACCGTGCTTATATTAAGACTATGTTGCCTCATTCTTATTCCATAACATAAGGTTACGTCCAAAATTATAGTCATTTTTAAAAAAATTGTCATTTGATAATCCTGCGATTGTCGTATTGCCAACACAAATCCAGAATTATCAGATTATCGTCTGTGTTCGTAAGATTTTCCAACGAAGCAAATCTTTTTGTATTCCCATTATTGATAATTTTTCATACGGTGAAGGTTCTTCGTTTGTATTTTTTAATATTTTTTTTTCAGTCCCCATTTTTTCTTCTATATTTTGAACATTCCTCCCTTTTATTTGCTTCTAATATTTCGCTGCGGATTATTTGACTTGCGAATCAGTAGAGAAGTTTCACTTTCGTAAGATTTTGTTGTGCGTTCCATTCGGCAAAGTTCAGGGTTTTGTCCTCAAAGTTTATTATTGTTTCGTTTTTTTTTTTTATTTCTTTTATTTTTAGTCTTGCCAAAAAAATGCGCTTTCGATGTTTTATCTCGTTTTTTCAGGTTATTCTCTGTTTATGTACCTCCTCTCTCTCTCTCTCTCTCTCTCTCTCTCTCTCTCTCTCTCTCTCTCTCTCTGTGGGTTTTGTGCCTAGCTGCATATCTCTCTCTCTCTCTCTCTCTCTCTCTCTCTCTCTCTCTCTCTCGTGGGTTTTGTGCCTAGCTGTTTCTCTCTGCATCTCTCTCTCTCTCTCTCTCTCTCTCTCTGTGGGTTTTGTGCCTAGCTGCATATCTCTCTCTCTCTCTCTCTCTCTCTCTCTCTCTCTCTCTCTCTCTCTCTCTCTCTCTCTGCTAGCCTCGGAGCGAAATGAAAATAGATTTATCTTATACGGTTCATTGCCTACCCTCTCTGGCCACAATATGTATTATTCATAGCTTTATTTATTGCCAAAGTCAGTCCCTGGCATTTCGACATTTTTTTAATTCGCTTTTTTTTTTCATTTTCTCATTTCGGATGTCCGATAGAAGACGGTATGGGAGAGATTGCATTGAATGCAATCAGGTTTTTATCACGGGACGGGGGGGGCCGTACAGTGGAAAATGGGTGTATTTTGTAATTATTATTATTATTATTATTATTATTATTATTATTATTATTATTATTATTATTATTATTATTATTGTGTAATAACAATCCACATAATAATACATTTACTGTATAATTGTGGATTTTTATTGCACGGATTGTTTTTCACGAGGTTGTGAATTTCTTAGCATTATTATTATTATTATTATTATTATTATTAGTATTATTATTATTTTTTATTATTATTATTATTGTTAATTGTTTTTTACGAGATTGTTAATTTCTTACCATTATTATTATCATTATTATTATTATTATTATTATATATTGCACAGATAGTTTTTTCACAAGATTGTGAATTTCTAACCATTATTTTTTACTTGTTTAATTGTAATCTACGACAGCATAAAAATAAATATATATATATATATATATATATATATATATATATATATATATATATATATATATATATATATATATATATATATATATATATATATATATATAGATCTTGCTACCTTGGTAAAGAGACGAGCATAACATCCTGTTGCTTAAATCGCCTTGGAAAAGTCCAAGCGGATTTAGTCTAGGATATCGGTTCCGTCTTCCTATTTGAGAGAAAAAATGTCTGTATTTTCCATTTTCCTCCTTGAGGAAAGACCTGTTTTCTCGGGACGCCATTGATTGCGAGAATTGATTTCGTCATACAGAAGAATGCAGCAGATTCCTACTTAGCCAGTTCTGGGTCGAGGTTTAATAGGCATTTTGGTCTGGGCTATGAAAGGGTGTGAGGGTAGAGGTCCCTGTGGCTTATTCATTAAAAGAAAAAAAAAGTGTTTTAGTGTATTTTGCTAAGTTCATGATGAAAGTACAACTTCGTTTTAGTCGTCAGGCATCATATGTTGGTCATGCGTGTCTGGGCAAGATAAAGGGTATTAGGCTGCTGGATCTAGTATAAGCTTTTACTTTTTAATGAATAAAGAAACAGGCCTTGATATAGTCCGCTACCAAATGATCACATTTTCCTAAGTTTTCTTGAATTTGTATTAGACAGTTTTCCGTGTGTATGTGATTTTCATTTTAAAGCCAACATGCCCGATATTTTTTTTTCTACTTTCATTTGGGAAATTAAGTGATTTATTAATATTTGTGTATAAACTCATCGTTGTACTTTGTTGCATAAACTCCTAATTGATATTAATCGCTAAATCGCGAGATTGGTAATAAAACCATACAGCTACTGTATAAAAATAGCTATAATTTCCATGTTTATATATATATATATATATATATATATATATATATATATAATTCAATGTCGTATATTATATTATTTCAATGTCGATTTGGTTATTTCTCATTGCGTACAAGATATGCAACCCATCTCTAATCCCTGCATCATTATACTGAGTGAAGAACGTACTTTAGACAGAGCTTTGGGACGGTACATAACGTCCCTGACGATCAGACCTTGCCATCCCGACCCTCTCTTATACAACGACAGTCACTAATAAATATCCAAACAACAATAAATCTCCCAAAGCCAAAGACGATTGTTTTAATTCCAACACTCTCCCTCGGAAAGCCTTCGGAAATCTGGCTCCAATCTCACACCACGAAGAAGACGGGTCTCCGGCCTGCGATATATCACGGGTAATTGCATACCCAGGGGAGATCCATCATCGCGTCACCCTGCCCACTCCTGCCCCCTTACCCCGTCCGAAGCCCACACCTTTGACACCTCCGAGACGCGGGGGCGGAGGCGCACAGTATAGGGTAGGGGGAGGGGCTGCCTCCGCAGGTGAGCACAGGTGACTGAGTCAGGGCTCGGGGTGTGTATAGACAAAAGCGTCGGAGGCTCTCAAATGAAAGGCTGGAGACTGTTTGGATTGCCGGGCACAGATAAGTAGATGCAGAGATGCGCGCGCAGATATGCAGAGATGCGCAGCAGATCGATTGTTTAGATAGCGCTCGAGGCGCAGGCCCGCCTTGGCGGTTTTATTGATAAGTGCGTAGACGGATAGACTTGACAGACAAACAGATAGATTCGATGGAGGCAGGAGTTTACGAAAGTGGGGATTAATAACGAGACTATGAATCGGGGAAGTGTATTATATGATATAGATAGATAGGTGAATTTTTATCACATCACGGTGATTTTTTTATACATAAACATTAAGCTACAAATGTCGTTTAATATCCAATTGCTCTACCTGAAATAGTATATATATATATATATATATATATATATATATATATATATATATATATATATATATATATATATATATATATATATATATGTATATATGTATGTATGTATGTATTAGACTCTAGTACTGCAAACTTTCTAGCATTACATGAATACTCAGTGCAGGCTTTCTAGCAATTTCTAATGTCATAGAAAGTGCCAACTATATGCATAATGAAGGGGTTTTTAGGCAGAGCCAATAATATCAGGCGATCTATTGACTGATTGTAAGTCATCTTTCGTCACAATACCAGGGTCACCGAATGCTATTAATAAAGTTATTCTTGTTTCCTCATTAATATCATGGAATTAGATTACTAGACATAATTTTAAATGTATAGAAGCAACGTAGATAGACACTGTTTAATGAACTGAATATATGGTGTTCCTGAAACCTATAGAGAGAGAGAGAGAGAGAGAGAGAGAGAGAGAGAGAGAGAGAGAGAGAGAGAGAAACACACTGGCCACTTGGCCACTCTGATACAATTTCAGTGAACAGAAACAAAGTGGATAGATATTATGCTGTTACACTGCAAATAAGGTGGTCCTGAAACCGAGAGAGAGAGAGAGAGAGACAGACTAGCCAGTCTAGGTAGGGGGTAAGGGTATGGGCAAGGAAGGGTATCCTCATCTCACTACTGTCTGTTCTCTTGTAGGCACTTGCCTGTAACGTCAAAATATTGGGACATAAAAAACACGCGGTCTTGAATCGCGGCTCGCCAAGAACGGAACCACAAAAGGGCAAGTTAACCGCCCACTAGAAAGCCCCTCTCTCTCTCTCTCTCTCTCTCTCTCTCTCTCTCTCTCTCTCTAGCGCATTTGCATGACAACGAGAGTCGTTCCGCGGAATGCCAGGGCGCGTGCGTGGCCCGTTTCTCGCATAAAGCACACTCCTCTCGAGTCAATCCAAAAGAAGAAGAAGAAGAAGTTCGTCAGGTTTGTTTACAAAATGCGCTCTCGGGGGTGACCGGTGACCACCTGGCCTCAAAGGCCAATCCATCAGTTTTATGGGGACCGAGTGGAATAAAGCATCGGACAGTTTTATACCTGCAATGAGGGGCCTTTTCTTATACGACTGGGATTTTACGCTCCGTTGCGAAGTTCGTCTAAAAAAAGGGAGAAGAATCTGAGCGAATGGGAGACGACAGTTGGGGATGTAATACTTAGATTCGACTTAGGGAGTCGTGACTCTGTTTGGATTCTGGTTTTTCTTTGTTGCATTGTTAGAGTTACTGCAGTTTTGCCTTATGAATATTGTTCGCGTAGATTCCATTTGGAAATGAAGCATTTGTTATTGCTTATTGGTTCAAATTTGGAAGACACTCAGCAAAATAATAAGCTCTTTCAAATTATTTGAGTATTGACTGCGGAGTTATATGTACCCTGATTACAGAGAGCTATATACTTTAAAACAAAAAGGATTTAGTTATCTAGCTGACAACAGTTTTTATAATTTTTGTTTTACATTGCGTCTTTGGAGACACCATTAAAAGAAAACTGATAATCATTTTAAAAGATATTCATTCGAAATAAGACGTAAATACGTACTTGTTGCAAAGAATGAACCTTGACAAGCTGACGAGAAGTTTGAACGACAAAATCTGACGATATTCGAATTTCTAATGCAAATTCGTCATTTTCCTGGTTAAGATTTATTGTGCATAAATTGTGCATAAATCTGACACAGTAATAAATACATTTCTCTGTTCTGTATGATGAAGAGAATATATAAATTTCAGGTGATAATGATGAGTCAATGGAAAATTTTCTTTAGTTAATTCTTGTCTTATATCTGACATAAATATTCTTACAATACTGACCCAAAAAATTCCTCGTTCCATTGGATGATGCAGAAATTATACGAAATTGAACGACGTAACCTGCTTCCTACTTGTTGGCAGAAAAATAGTTTTTGGGATTATTAAGAAATTATTTCTTTTTATATAATTTTGGATTATGAAACATTTAGATCCTTTCATATTCTCTTTCTTCCACCTTACGTTCCACCCTCTCCTAACAGTTGATTCATAGTGCAACTGCTTTGAGGTTTTCCTCCTGTTACACCTTTCAAACCTTTTTTTACTGTCAATTTCCGTTTCAGCGGTGAATAACCTTATCATAGGTCCCAGTGCTTGGCCTTTGGCCTAAATTCTGTATTCAGTGCAATTCAATTAAACATTTAGAAACTGAGTACGAGTGATAAATCCAAAAGTTATCAGTCACTTATACTAGAAATGATTTACTGATATTTTTAATGGATGGCTGCAGGAAATGGCTCTCTCTCTCTCTCTCTCTCTCTCTCTCTCTCTCTCTCTCTCTCTCTCTCTCTCTCTCTCTCTCTCTCAGGATTTTTGAATAATGAACAACTTTCTAAATCATTGTCAAAACCTTCATTTTTGTCAAAAAATGCTCTGAAAGAAGGCACATAGAATTATAGAAACAGCTAGATTTGAAAACCTTAATAAGAAAAAGCTTAAAAAAATGGATTCTACCGAGGATGCTGGCCAGTCCAGCGCAACCCGGAGGGAAGGCCACGCGTGACCCAGCCTTGACCCCGTTTTTTTAACAGGGGGGGCCAAAGTAGCCACCAAAGCTGCTGCTCAGTTGAGCAGCCTCTCATCTTCAGGAAGCGGCTGTTTTTATGGGCGCCTTGAATAGCCAATTAGCCGAGTATTCAAAACAGCAACTCTGTTATTCTTGGGATAGTCAGCTCTTCTTCTTCTTCTTCTTCTTCTCTCGAGTCGTAGTCGCGTGGGGCTCATTGATGTTTCTGCTTCTTCTTCTTCTTCCTCTGGGCTACTTGGATCCCTGATCCGACCCAGGTCTCCTTTTACACTTGTTTGCCAAATTGCTTCTTTCAGGAACCGGGTGATTAAAAGGCAATGGAGACTCGACTCGGAGCATCGTTTACCAAAGATTGCTAACAAGGGTCATTACCTTACATTATCATCTCTCGTCATGACCTCTTCGAGATGAGGGAAATGGAAGGGTGGAGTGGGGTGGGGGGGAATAGGGAACATAAAATCTTCATTCGGGACAGGAGTCTATTCTCGTCATTTCCTGTGCTTGGGCCTTCGTGAATTTTCTGTTTCGTTTATTAGATAGTGATATTGCTGATAGTGAGTTTTCCAGATTGGGAGTGTTTTAGATAGTGAATTAGACAGTCAAAGTTTGAAAAGAAATAGTTAATAGGAATTGATAGTTTTAGCAGTGTTTCTCCTTAATGAATGGAATGCCCTGAAATATGTAAGTCTCAAATTTTACATTAAATTACATAGCCACTTCCACATATATAAACACCCACATACACATATACATATGAATATACAGTATATATATATATATATATATATATATATATTTATAGAGAGAGAGAGAGAGAGAGAGAGAGAGAGAGAGAGAGAGAGAGATTCAACAAGAAAATTAAGCACGATTTATTATTTTCTCTCTTCTTTCCCATATGGTACAATGGAAAAGTTTGTGCACATACAGAGAGAGAGAGAGATCTTCAACAAGAAAATTAATCACGATTTATTAATTTCTCTCTTCTTTCCCATATGGACAATGGAAAAGTTTGTACACATAGAGAGAGAGAGAGAGAGAGAGAGAGAGAGAGAGAGAGAGAGAGAGAGATGGAAGGGTCAGCGGGGGTAGAAATATACCGGAGATTGAACCAGAGGCCAGCCGTGTCGTTGTATAAATAATGGGAGAAGGTTTATGAAACCCACAAAATACGGGGATATTTAATTGATACTCAGATGTATAGGATCTCTCTCACAGGATGGCTATGTGGGTGGTCACGGACGCCAGTGCAACAACAGCCAGGATTCGTATCTCTCTCTCTCTCTCTCTCTCTCTCTCTCTCTCTCTCTCTCTCTCTCTCTCTCGGAGAAGGACAGAACTGGAGGACGAGATCTTAGGGAATGTGTTTGTTCATTGCAAGAATTACATTTCTCTCTCTCTCTCTCTCTCTCTCTCTCTCTCTCTCTCTCTCTCTCTCTCTCTCTCTCTCTAACAGAGAAGGACAGAACTGGACGAAGAGATCTTTTGCATTATAAGATGAATTGTTACCCACACTTGGAAAGAAGTATTTTTAATTGAGAGATTCACATCTCTCTCTCTCTCTCTCTCTCTCTCTCTCTCTCTCTCTCTCTCTCTCTCTCTCTCTCTCTCTCAGAGAAGGACAGGACTGGACGAAGAGATCATTTGAATCATATGATGATAAATTTCGACCGGCAAGAATCTCTCTCTCTCTCTCTCTCTCTCTCTCTCTCTCTCTCTCTCTCTCTCTCTCTCTCTCTCTCTCTCTCGGAAGACTTCTTTTGCATTATATGATAAATTTAGACCTGCACTTTGGAAAAAAAGGATTTGAGTATTTGTTTATGGCAAGATTCATTTCCCCGTCGTCAGCAATTATTCCTTTTCCATTCCGCCATGACAGAGACCGAACTCGGCAGTTCCCGAAGCGTAATTGCTAATTACGGGACCTAATGTTCGTCTTAATGCCGTTTAGATTAGAGGCAAATTTTGTCGTTTGTATCATTAATTTTCCCTGCGCGGAAAAAAAAAGAAACAAATTTGTGCGTCATCTTTTTTCGTGACAAAAAGAAAATGAGGGCCTTTCTTAGTTTGGAAATTTATAGCCTCGTGAGCTGTAATCAGCTGTTGCCACTTGATGACAGGGTCGCCTTGAAAACAGTGTTTTCAAGTTTCTTAATTAATTTTGAGTTTTCCGAGGCATCTATTTTCCTTTTTCAGGGAGGTACTTGAGCTCGGATAAACGGGGGGAGAAGGGAGAAAGAGAGGGGGAGAGAGGGAGGGGAGAAACAGTCTTTCAAGTTCCTTAATTGATTCTGAAATTTCCCAGGTAGGTATTTTAGCAAAGAGATGTTTTTTTGAGGGAGGTATTGAAACTTGCATGAATAGGAGAGTTCCGGGGGGGGGAGATACGAGAAGGGAGAGGGGGCGAGGGGGAGGGAAGTGGAGGAGGCTAGAGGTAGGAAGGGATAAATTATTAAAAATAAATCTTAAATATGAAAAAAATACGTAAATTCCCCTCCACTCCTAATGATCCGGGGAACATTGAGAATCATCTCTGGGGTCATCTAGATTACCATAGCGAGAGTAATAAATTCAGCCGGGCCTTGCTATTAAGGTTCTCTAAGCCGCTGTTAATTAGTATGGAAATTTAAAACTTACAAATTCACTAACAGAAGAACTTAACGTGAACTGACCACAGCCTACCCTGAGCGCCGATTACTCTGCGTGATTAGATTTAAAACGAAAGTAAGAGATGAGATAGAATAAGGAGGGAGGGGTTGCAGAGAAATTAATTCAAATATGAGAGAGAGAGAGAGAGAGAGAGAGAGAGAGAGAGAGAGAGAGAGAGAGAGAGAGAGAGAGAGAGAGAGAGAGGAGGGGGGAACTCTCCTTCCATAAAATATATTTGAACTGTCCCAGCACTCAGATCTAAATAGGGGTTTAAGCAGAATTCAGTTTAGGTATGAATGGGAGAGAGATAGAGAGAAAGTGAAACTCTTCTTCTATTTCCCAGAGATATACGAACCGTTCTAGCATGTAAAATCTGAAGAGAAGTTGAAGAAGTTTAAATATTTGAGAGAGAGAGAGAGAGAGAGAGAGAGAGAGAGAGAGAGAGAGAGAGAGAGAGAGGTAATGGAGGTGGAATTCTCCCTCCTCTTCTTCTTCTTCTTCTTCTCCCTCTTCTTCCCTTGAGAGACAGATATATATACGAACCGCCGAAACCATACACACACACACACACACACACACACACACGCCCGCCTTCCCTCGTCCTGGGCATCTCAGATCTGAAAAGAAGAAGAAGAAGAAGAAGAAGAAGAAGAAGAAGAAGAAGAAGAAGAAGAAGAAGAAGTCGCACCGCTTATTATACTTTACAATTCCCCAACATCAAAAGCCTAATTGACCATCGAGGTATCACGGCACAGTATACAAGGAGGAATTCGGCTGTTACGAGATAGGAAAGTTTTATAGGCGAGTTGATATGAATAATATGATTGCTTACATCGCCTCCTTCTGGGCTCTCCAGGCTGTTGTGTGAGGTCCGGTGATATCGGCCGGTGATATTGTTGTTTTGAAATGGCCCTACTGCCATTTGTATATTGAATGAGCTGAGAGAGAGAGAGAGAGAGAGAGAGTTAGAAAGAGAGAGAGAGAGGTGTACAGTGCATTTATATATATATATATATATATATATATATATATATATATATATATATATATATATATATATATATATATATATATATATATATATATATATATATATATATATATATATATATATATATATATATATAATATTTCATTTGTATTTGTATTGGGAGCGTTTTTAGATCCAAAGGAAACTGGAGAGAAAGAGAGAGAGAGAGAGAGAGAGAGAGAGAGAGAGAGAGAGAGAAGGTATATATGTCCCTTCGTCGTTTTTTATATGAGTTCGTGTTTAGATCAAAAGGAAATTGCAGAGAGAGAGAGAGAGAGAGAGAACAGGTATACATGTTCCTCCGTCGTTTTTGCATAAGAATTCGTATTTAGATCAAAATGAAATTGTAGAGAGAGAGAGAGAGATAGAGATTTGCCCCTTTATCAATGGGGCGTGAAGGTCTATGCATTCGGGGGACTGGATTGATTATTTTGGTAATGGACTTTTGTCCATTTATAGGTGTCCCTCTTCCTACAGAAGGGATGGGTGGATGTCCCCCTCCCGCACACAACACCACCTATAGAAGAAATGGTTGGATGTCCCCCCACGTCTACAGAAGCAATGGGCTCCTATTTGGGCCAATTTGCCCAATTTTCCTGAGGAAGGGAGAGATTGTCAACAAAGTGTATCCGCTGGGTTTAAACACGGATTCCGTTTAAATGGATTAAAAAAAGTTCTTGTCATGTGTTCGTAATAGTCTTTGGCAGAAGAAGAATGGAGGTAAGTATGCATCAAGGAGATCAGTATTTTGACAGAGGCAGAGAACGAGAAATGTTCTTCCAGTGCTGAAAAGACGCGAAGAAGGTCACAGAGCAGAGGAACTGGATGAGATAAAGCACGCTTGTGGAACAGATCGCCTTCTTCTAGAGCTCTCTCACTCTCTCTCTCTCCTGTTCCCACACCACCTCCTGAAGCGGCTATTACGAGATGAAAACGTGTTCCACTATCCCGACGCGTTCCCTTTCCCCTACGCCGCCGCTGCTGGTGGCTGACGCGGCGGCGGCGGCGCCGCCGTGGCCGTCTGCGCTTCGTGCCGGATAACACAAAACGCTTTTCCCGGGACTTCATCAAAGCGTCGTAAAAACATCTCCACTCAAAACAGCCAAACAGCTTTGTAGTCCCAGAAATGCTTTATTGACCTTTTTGCAGCCCACGCCGAGCACCGCGGAGTCATTCAGATTTAATTTTACAAACTTCCAGTGGGAGGAAAGGTCAACGAGAGACTCCGACCGGATCATTCCTGTGCAAATGGTTAACACGCTGGGGACCTGGCGTTCCGAGCCGCGTTTTCCCGAGACGTAACCGAGTACCGGGACCTTTCCTGAAAAAAAAGCTGGATGCCATGTCTTAAAAACTAACCGTAGAATCTTCTTGAAAATCACGTTATGTTTCCAACTCCCAAATTACCAGCGAGGTGGTAATCTAATCTAACCTAACCCAACCTCACCTAACCTGACCTAACCATAGGGGCATGACAAAAAAAAAACCGGGGCTGGTGCAATACTAGCATACATCTCAGAAATTTAATTCCCGGCCGTGGTTAGTCCTGAAGTCTTGTTTGTGTTGTGTGTGTGTGTGTGTGTGTGTGTGTGTGTGTGTTTTGGGGGGGTGGGGAATTTGGTCTTAAAATGGATCAAGGATTACCAGGTGGAAATGGTGCTACAGATATGTGTGTATATATATATATATATATATATATATATATATATATATATATATATATATATATATATATATATATATATGTATATGTGTGTGTGTGTGTGTGTGTGTGTGTGTGTGTGTGTGTGTGTTTCCAGATTTAAAATTTACTTTTTATTGACTAAAACAGCAAAGAATTGGACGTATAAAAGTACTACAAAAGTAATAATAATTTTAGGAAGTGGTGAAGAACTAATATTTGATATTGTTCATAAATAAGTTGAACAACGAAAAGAATATGGACTAAGAATAAAATGACAAAATTACATAAACAAAGAAAAATAACATTCGAAAGAGTATTTAGGATAAGGCAAAGGAATGATGTGTATATTCATAAGTTTATTTATAATCTAAGCTATCTGCCATATAGCATTCCCGTATCATTAAATTTAGTTCAAATAACCTTTGAAAATAATTAAAGAAGATCTCTCTCTCTCTCTCTCTCTCTCTCTCTCTCTCTCTCTCTCTCTCTCTCTCTCGTCCGGCTGAAGACGTCCGGCTGAAGACGCCAAGAAAAAAAAAAGAAAAAACAAAAAAAAAATTCTGAAAACTATCTTTCTTTAGTAGACAAATCTTGTCCAGTACCTAATTTTGTGCACCCATGCATATTTCCAATTTGACATGCCGTGGTAAGCAAACACGAATCAAAGGTGAATATTCAACCTGCTCTCTCTCTCTCTCTCTCTCTCTCTCTCTCTCTCTCTCTCTCTCTCTCTCTCTCCAACTTCTTTTGGATGTAAATATGCTCTCATATAGAAATATTGAGATAAATATGTATAAATAATTACACAATAAATCTGCTCTCTCTCTCTCTCTCTCTCTCTCTCTCTCTCTCTCTCTCTCTCTCTCAAATTTCCCCTGTAACTATATGTACTTTTCTATACAAATACGATGGAATAAATACAATGCGTGGAAATATACATAATTGCACAATACACCTTACACCCTCTCTCTCTCTCTCTCTCTCTCTCTCTCTCTCTCTCTCTCTCTCTCTCTCAGGAGACCCCTCAAAGTTCCAATTACTCACATATCAAGCCCTGGTCCCCAAGAGTCTGATTACGAAGGAGAAAATTGGTCGAAGAAAAAAAAAAAGTCGCGTTCAACCGTCGACTCTGAGGAGCGACTCTGAGGTCAAAAGGTCCCATACAGCACGCGAGGACCTTAACACGCAATGTCATCCCGACGCGTCCGCCTGACCCCGGCTTCGATTTCATGACTGTCCACAACTCGCCTTGGAACAAATGAAACAGCGGGTGTCTCGTTTATGGTCAC
>NC_089787.1:21010623-21045623 GCF_040412425.1 Macrobrachium rosenbergii | reverse complement strand
GTGTGAAAGGTCCTGATAGCACTGTGAAACAGACAGTCAGTGCTTTGAGAATCATTAGAATCACATTGTAGAATAGACAGCAAATGGTTGAGAATAAAAAATCTCACGATTAATTGAATACAAAATGGTTTGAGAATCACAAGATTTGCACTCTGAAAACATAGTACATGCATTGAGAATCATAAGTACAGAAGCAAAACAGATACCTAATGACTGGAGAATCATAAAAATTGTATTATGAACAAGCAATTAGAATCTTAAAGAATTACAAGAATCATAAGCATTACACCATGAAGTAGGTAGCAAGTATCTCAAATGAGGAATGATCTATACTGCTCTGAAATAGATAGTATTGAGAATCGTAAGTACAGAAGCAAAAATAGGTGCTTAATGGCTGAAGAATCATCAAAATTGCATTGTGAACTAATTAAAATATGAGAATCCCAAGAATTACGAGAATCATAAGAATGACAACATGAAGTAGGCAGCAAGTATCTCCAGGAAGGAATGATCTAAACTGCTCTGAAATAGATAGTATTGAGAATCATAAGTACAGAAGCAAAACTGATACTTAATGGCTGAAGAATCATAAAAACTGCATTGTGAACTAATTAAAATATGAGAATCCCAAGAATTACGAGAATCACAAGAATGACACCATGAAGTAGGCAGCAAGTATCTCACGAAATGCATGCGCCAAACGGCCTAATATAAAAAACCAAAGAAGAAGAAGAAGGAGAAAGATAAACAACCAGCAGGGAACCGCCACAAGACAGGGAAGTCAGGCAGGTGATGGAAATGAAGAGTTGATCCCCCCGCTGTCCGAGTGACCCCACCGACAACCCATTACGCTGTCTCGCTCTGGGTCCTCCGCAAAGCCTTATTTCATCTTTATATTGACAACTTCTAATCGTTAACTCGTAAAAAAGGTTTTTTTGGGGGGGTTACCTGCTGAGCGAACCACCGCCACAATCCACCTCTTCTGTGGCCACAACCTATACTACAGCTCTCTCTCTCTCTCTCTCTCTCTCTCTCTCTCTCTCTCTCTCTCTCTCTCTCTCTCTCTCACCATCCTGTTCCTCCTCCTCCCGATCTTTCTTCCTTCTTCCTGGCCTCTCTCTCTCTCTCGCTCACTCTCTCCGTCCAGTGAAGTTCAGCTTCGTTAGGTGCGACCAGGATTCGGATGGGTGACCTATGGCCAAGACATGCCTTAGAATCTGAGGCAAGGCGTGGGGCTAGCAGCCTCATCCTAGAAACCTTTACTTTGAGGCGGAAGGGTGACACTTTTTGGTGCCAGATCTTTTGAGGGATAAAAATATATGGAAAAGCGAGAGAGAGAGAGAGAGAGAGAGAGAGAGAGAGAGAGAGAGAGAGAGAGAGAGAGAGAGAGAGAGAGACTTTTGGCGGTGCGTCCTTCAGGGGAAAAGGGTTTACCGATGAGAGAGAGAGAGGCTGGGGGGGAAAGAGAAAGAGAGAGATTTGGCGCTACCTCATTTAAAGGAAATGGATCCATGTTTAAAAAAGTGTGCTTGTGAGAGAGAGAGAGAGAGAGTAACCTCGCGCCTCGCTCAAAGAATAAAAAAAAAAAAAAAGAAAGGATAAAGAATGGGAAGAATAAAAAAAAAGAGAATTGAAAGGATAAAGAAGGGGAAGAATAGAGAGAGATTGATCCTGGAGAGGGCTGAATGAGAGAGAGAGAGAGAGAGAGAGAGAGAGAGACCCCCATTCGACGAGAAAGGCGCTGGGATTATCACCTTGTCGGACGCCCAACGAGGCACGAAAGAATCATCAACAAGATTCTTAAAGGGAATCTTTATTAATTCTCAGTGCCGGGATTCCGTGAGATTACAAGCGATTGGGGAGAAGTTACTCGCTTCATACAAGGGACGCCCCCACATACACCTAATAAAGTAAATAAAGAAAGAGAGAAAGAAAGATAGAGAGAGAACTGATGCAGGAGTAATCGGTGTTAGCAAGTTACTTAGCTTGCTATTAACCGCGAATATTGCGAAGATTTTTTCCTTGAGATTTCCAACGGGAATAGGCTTTGTATGTATGATTCATAATTATGCCGTAGTCAATATTATCATTATTAATGTTTCTAATGGAAAAAGCAAATATAATGGTAAGAATGAATACTTTTATATACTGCAGAAATAGTAGTTTCATTTCCCGGTGCTGTTTTACCAAAGAATTATCAAGAATAAATTTGTTAATGCTCTCAAACCATATCGTTTCTGTATATCTTTAGCAATGCTTTTAGTTTTCTGTAAAAGAAAACTATTGTGCAGGCTTTGTCTGTCCGTCCGCACTTTTTTCTGTTCGCACTTTTTCTGTCCGCCCTCAGATCTTAAAAACTACTGAGGCTAGAGGGCTGCAAATTGGTATGTTGATCATCCACCCTCCAGTCATCAAACATACTAAATTGCAGCCCTCTGGCCTCAATAGTTTTTATTTTATCTCCTGTTAAAGTTAGCCATAATCGTGCTACTGGCAACTATATAGGATAAGCCGCTACCGGAGCCGTGGTTAAAGTTTCATTGGCCGCGGCCCATGCAGCATTATACCGAGACCTAAAGATCGATCTATTTTCGGTGGCCTTGATTATACGCTGTAGCGGCTGTACAGAAAACTCGATTGCGCCGAAGAAACTTCGGAGCATTTTTTACGTGTTTTAGTTCAAGCTTTACTTAAATTTCTCTCAATTACTTTTCAGAAATACATGACATAAAACATGCAATATAGACTCCCATTTCCCTTTGCAGCCGATAACAGTTTCCTAAGGATTATTGCTGGCATTCTTTCCTCCATTCCGTAATTCCCACGGCGGAAGATTCCCAAATTTCAAATTTATGTTCCGTGAAATGAAGCCATTTCCAGGCTCACTTTCACGAATTTTTGCTGGCATTTGGTTCTTATGCCTTTCTTCCACGCAACTTCTTACGTGGCATTGTCAATTTAGGGTTTCTGTCAGTTATTTTTGTTAATAAATTCGTAAGGTGGAGAAGAATTAATTCGATTTATATTTCACATTGTTTGTCCACAAGGCAAACTTATGAGGTATTTATGAAAAAAAAGGTTATTTAGAAAGAAATTGATTATTTACTTGAATTATTTTGAAATGATGGAAGCATATTCTAATGGGGGAAGGAATTTATCATAGTCAGTTTCCTGTATTCAAAAAGGTATCTTGACCTTAAGATAGTCATAATTTCTATTCTCTCTCTTCTCTCTCTCTCTCTCTCTCTCTCTCTCTCTCTCTCTCTCTCTCTCTCTCTCTCTCTCTCTGGCTTCATAACCACTGCGGTCAAGTTGAAAAACAAATCTCCAATTACAGACTGATGACATGAAAAACACGAGAAATCTTGAAAACCCAAATTACCTGAGGGTGCTTCTTTCTCGCACTTCACCTCTGTGTTTGCAAAAGTCTTCTTCTTCTTTCTTCTTCTTCTTCTTCTTCTTCTTCTTCTTCTTCTTCTTCTTCTTCTTCTTCTTCTTCTTCTTTTGGTTGCATTACAACCCCCTCATTACTTCTTAACCCCCAAGGCTCTCACAGCACTCTTGGCATGTAAGTGTGCGTGTGTGTGTGGCAGAGTGAGTGTCATAATCTCTCAACTGTGGTTGCGTTCGCGTCAGTCAATACCCAGCTGATGGTAGACTTCCCGCCCGCGCTGCCCCATCGCACGTCGAATCACTTAGTGCCCGTCCCTCGTACAACACACCCGTCATCACTTTGGCCGGGAGACATTCGTGATCCAGATAATGGTCACGGAGGGCCAAGCCAGACGCGGGTACCTCTTCTCCAAGGCTCTCTAGACCCTTCCTCTTGCCCTTCTCGTCTTCCTGAGCGAGCGTGCATCGTTCGATCTTCGTCTGTCTGACCACCACAGCCCTCTGGGAAGGTGTTACAAACTGGGGCCGTTCTTTAGGGACCGTTCAAGAACGCATTTCCGTCGTCTGTCTGACCAACCACGGCCCTCTGGGAAGGTGTTACAAACTGGGGCCGTTCTTTAGGGACCGTTCATTCAAGAACGCATTTCCGTCGTCTGTCTGACTACCACAGCCCTTTGGGAAGGTGTCACAAACTGGAGCCTTTCTTTAAGGCACCTTTCATCCAAAGAACGCTTTTCCGTTCGCTTCCACAGTCGAATGAACAGGATTTTAGGGACTGAAGGTCTTATTGACCAAAGCAACTTTCGAACATTTTCAACAAATTGGGGCCTTTCTTTAAGGCACCTGTCGGCCAAAGATCATACTTCCTTTCGCTTCCACAGACGAACTGGGTTTTAAGGTCAGCCAAAGCAACTTTCGAAAATGAACAAATTAAGTCTTACTGGGAAAATAAAGACGAATTGATGTTAGTCTTAGAAAATACATTACATTTTATTTGCGACGTATTTCGTTGCTCCTTCTTGAAATTATTAGAAGACATTTAGAAGCAATACATATTCATTACATTTAGATATTAGAGGTTGTTTAGAAGCAGCAATAAATATTCATCACAAGATATTAGTAAACATTTAGTAGTAATGAATATTCATCTCACTTTCCCCCAAGAAAATGAAGATGTTAAGAAGCAATAAATATTTGTGATTTTTACCCAAAGGAAAATAAAGATATTAAAGATATTTAGAAGAAATAAGTATTTATCCCATTCTCCATTAAGGACCAATAAGAATTCATCAAATTTATCATTTGAAGCAATAAATATTCCATTACATTTACTGCAATTATGCAAATATTTATTACATTTGTCATTTACAGGCAGTAAATATTCATCACATTTGCTATTTAGAAGCAGTGAATATTTATAACATTTGTCATTTATCAGCGATAAATAAATATTTTATTTAAGCAATAAATTTTCAAATTTATCGAAAAATGATAAGATATTTAGAAACCCATTTACCCCCCCCCCCCCAAGAAGATATTTTGCAGCAATAAATATTCATTAAATTTAAACCCTCCTCTGAAAATTAAGATATTACAAAATATTACAATTAAAAATTCCCCTTCCCCAAAAATGAAGATATTGCAAGATATTACAATTTAACTCCCACCAATTGAAGATATTAAAAGACACTTAGCAGCAATAAATACTCATCAACCCCCCACCTTCCTCAGAAAAATTAAGATATTACAAGATATTACAATTTAACACCCCCCAAATGAAGATATTAAAGCCACTTAGCAGCAGTAAATATTCATCAAATCACCCCCACCTTTCCCCTCAGAAAATGAAGATATTACAAGATATTAGGGATATCATTTCCACCTTGAGGAACAACCAATCCCCCCCAATAACCCCTCCCCCTCCGCAGTCGATAACATCTCGGCGTCAGGAAACGAATCCTATCTGGCAGCGGGTTCTTCTCGTCATTGGGTCTCCAAACATGAGTTACTGGAGACCTGGCAATTACCGTACAATTACCGATTTGAGATTCTCCATTTCGCCGGAGAGAGAGAGAGAGAGAGAGAGAGAGAGAGAGAGAGAGAGAGAGAGTTCGCGTGCGCTGGCAAAATCGACTATTCTTATTCCGGGTTGGTAGGAATTTCTTTAGCTTTCCCGTGCGTGAACAGAAAGAAGTAGGAGGATGTGTATGAGAGCTGTATCTTTATTGACTTAATTTTCTTTTTTTTTTTTTTTTGTTAGGGCGTTCGCATTGAATAAGTATTATGAAAGCAGAGAGAGAGAGAGAGAGAATGTCAATGAAGGTAAAATACATATAAAGAATTGAGAGAGAGAGAGAAAAGAGAGAGAGAGAGAACGTCAGTGCAGGTAAACTTTATATTAAGAATTGAGAGAAGAGAGAGAGAGAGAGAGAGAGAAAGCAGACTACATTGTAAGAATTGATAGAGAGAGAGAGAGAGAGAGAGAGAGAGAGAGAATAAGCAGAAAGATACAAAGTACAAAAGTGTAGAAATAACAGCAATCAACACAACTAACTTGTCCCTCTTTCCTTCCTGAACGCGGCTGTGATATTAGTTACCCTTCCTAAAGAGGCAGTTGTATCTCTCTCCCACATGAACGCGGCCGTTACATTTCTTCCCCTCCTGAACGCGGCTTCGATCCCATAAACCCAGCCAAGACGTTATCTACAAAGCCATCATCACAGCCTCTACCATTACTGTCATCATCATATCACATTAGTCTCTCTCTCTCTCTCTCTCTCTCTCTCTCTCTCTCTCTCTCTCTCTCTCTCTGCGTCGATGAGAGAGAGAGATAGAGACCCGGAGGTTGATATCAGTTGCTATCGCTATGTATTACTAACATAGTGGGTATTGTCGTTAATTTATCTCACCTGGTGTACTGTTGGCACATTGCTAAAAGTATTTTCAGCATACTTCCTGCCCCTAGCTGCACCCAGTTTTTAGCCTTTTATTTGACCTCCATTTTCTCTTTCTTTCTTCAGCCTTGCTGTTCAACTTCTCTAACTTTTACTTCATGGTGCAACTGTGGTGGTTTCAGCCCTAAGTTAAGGTCAGACCTTTTACGGCTAGTCTTCAGAGGTCATGACCTCATCAGTGAGGTCACGTGATTTGTGGTTATACTATGTATATATATATATATATATATATATATATATATATATATATATATATATATATATATATATATATACACAAGTAATCCATTCAAATATTCTGATTCTTAATTATAACTATTAATATATATAAAATAACGAAAGCTTTACTGAACACTGTTAATGAAAACAGGGCCAATATTCTTTGCAATTTCTATTTTAGTTTAGTTTCTCACCTATTTCACTGAAAATTAGTATTTACTGTAATATTTTAAGTTTTTGAGAAAAGATAAATCTCTAGATAATTACACAACCCTATTACCATATTGACTAGTTTGAATCAAACCCCGCACCGGTATTATTCAGCCACTTAGAATCAAATTTGATAAGCAAGCGATTCAATAAACCGAAATCGCTTCGGATCGTTGCATTACATCCATTTCTCTCTCGCGTTTTCTCATCACATCAGCCGGTTTCTGACGCAGACAATCACCTTCTATTTGCCCGTTTGCCATAAACGTCTCTGCTTGCTTGTTCCAACAGAGTCAAAAGGAAAACAAAAAGAGTAAAAAATGCGCCGAAGTTTCTTCGGCGCAATCGAGTGTTTTTGTACAGTGTATAATGCTGTATGGAACTCTCAGCCACGGTCCATGAAACTCTCAGCCGCGGGCCATGAAATTTTCAGCCACGGCCCGGCGGTAGCCTGTGTTATTGGCTATAGATGCCAGACGCACGATCGTGGCTGACTTTAACCTTAAATAAAATAAAAACTACTGAGTTAGAGGGCTGCAATTTGGTATGTTTGATGATTGGAGGGTGGATGGTCAACATAGCAATTTTCAGCCCTCTAGCCTCAGCAGTTTTTAAGATCTGAGGGTGGGCACAGAAAAAGTGCGGATGGGCAGACAAATAGCCATCTCAATAGTTTTCTTTTACAAGAAAAAAAAAAAAAAAGGTCGTAGGACTTTAGTGCAGTGTTTCTTACGTATATCTATTAGCTCCTCATCTCCATCTCGCAATTCCGAAAGTCTTTTTTTACGACCCCATGAGGGGGCAGGGGAGGAGGAAGGGGGGGGGGAAATTGCCGCATATCCAATTCAATTAATTCTTCTCTTTCCATCAATCTTTATCGTCTCGTGATGAGATGCTGATCGTATTCAATCGCAATCCTGACGGGGATTCCTCGGGATTCATCGGGTTTACATTTTTTTTTATTATTTCGGTTATTTTTACTTTTTCATTTCTGATTTTTTATTGTTTTTTATTCGATTTTATTTCATTTTTTTATTTTGGGGGGGGGCGGCATTTCTGATCTTGGAGCAAAAGTCAGTAAGTGAATGATTAAATGGTTTGGCGGTGGTCGCGTGAAGAGGTTAGAGAGAGAGAGAGAGAGAGAGAGAGAGAGAGAGAGAGAGAGAGAGAGAGAGAGAGAGAGAGATTTAGGGATAGCAAAACATATAAGAGTAAGATGGTAATAGTTGTAAAGAATCAGGCAGCTAGATAAACAGTGGATGAGAAAAGAACTTAAATTGTGTTTACGTGTGTTTGTGTATGTATGTATGAGAGAGAGAGAGAGAGAGAGAGAGAGAGAGAGAGAGAGAGAGAGAGAGAGAGATGAACAACAGTAAAAAAGAAATGGAGGATGACCATTTAATGCATATCAATATTAAGACAAGCAAAATGCAGGCAACTTGCATCTGTGGATGCCGTTGTGAATGAGAGAGAGAGAGAGAGAGAAATAAATTTCTCATGCTGATAAAGCAAGATAATTCCGTTTACACTATCGCTGGGGAATTAGCGGCTGATATTAAACGAAGCTGAATAAAAAATAAAAAAAAAATTTAAATCAAAAAGGAAGAAGAGAGACAACACTCGAGAGTGGGATTGAATCCCACTCATGCGGCACATGTAAATGAGATTGAACCCTACAAAATATACCCGAGAGGGCCCTGTCCCTAGTCCCTAGTCCCTGGCCCTTAGTCCATGGTCTCCAGTCCCTGGTCCCTACTCCTCCACCAACCTTCAATTAACTCCGATCTCCCTAACACCTTTGAGATGCAAACCGTGCCAGCGCGCATGACCTGTGACCCGCTTGACCCTTCCGCCGACACCCAGTTAAACGCTCCTTGTAATTAACGGCCGTAACTCTCGCCCGATCAGATGGGACGGTCGTCTTTCCTTGCCCCGGTGGGATAGCCGGCTCATCTCTCACCCCCGCGCCGTCCGATTTAATGGTCACTTTTCCGTGTTCATTTCAAGTGATTTACAAGGAAGTATTGTTGGCAAGCTGTCCGTGTTGATTTGCCGTCCGATTTGGCTCCTCGCGAGCCCGCTAGCGAGAGCGCGAGCGCGCGTTGCAAGGCCTCGTCGTCTTTTTTTACTTGGCCAGCGCCTCCTGTTTGTGTATCGCCAACACCGGAGGTCTTCCAGCTCCCAAATCCAGGAGGTTTGTTATTGGGAATCGTGCTGGAAGGAGGGGCGCCCTCTATTCCTCCTGCTGGAAGGCGAAGTATCCTCTATCCCTCCTGCTGGAAGGTGCCTGAAGGCGAAGAGTCCTCTAACCCTTCTGCTGGAAGGGAAATAGCCCTCTATCCATTCTGCTGGAAGGGAAATAATCCTCTATCCTTCCTGCTGGAAAGGGAGGAATCTTCTATCCTTCCTGCTGGAAGGGGAAGTAATCCTCTATCCTTCCTGCTGGAAGGGGAAGGATCCTCTATCCTTCCTGCTGGAGGGGGAAGAATCTTCTAGCCTTCCTGCTGGAAGGGGAAGGATCTTCTATCCCTCCTGCTGGAAGGCAAAGCGCCCCCTATCCCTCCTGTTAGAAGGGGAGTTCCCTCTATCTCTATCCCTCCTGCTGGAAGGTGAGGAGCCCCTTTATTCCTCCTGCTAGAAGGTGAAGGGCCCTCTGTCCCCCTCCCCCCTGCTGGAAGGTGAGGCGCCCTTTATTCCTCCTGCTGGAAAGTGAAGGGCCCTCTATCCCTCCTGCTGGAAGGCGAGGCGCCCTCTATTCCTCCCGCTGGAAGGCGAGGCGCCCTCTCCCCTCCCTCCTCCCAGCACCTCCTTCCTTCCAGGAGAATGTAAACACCGGGTCAACAATAAAAAAGAAACGAAAAGGGACCCCACGTACACCACCAATCCGCGAACAAACGCAATGGCATCGTAAACACCGCGCGATAAAGGATCCAATACCATCCCGAGAGCGTTCCAGGACTTGCTCGCTGCCGCTGCCGCCTCTCCGCCTCAGCGCCTCTTTTAAAGAAAGGATCCATTCCACCCCCGGAGGTCAAGAGCGGCGGAGTAGCGGCCGGCGTTATACCGGACGTTTATTGCCTCTGATTAACGTGGCTCTCGGGCGAGAGTGTCGGGCTCACGGAGAAGTGCAGGAACTGCGCGGGCGACTATAAAGTCCTTTTGAAGCACGCACGCGAAACGCAGGGCCAAGCAAAAGGCTAATTACTCCCGCGGTTAAAGATGGGTTACAGAAAATGCTCTCGGAGCGAGTAACATAAACTTGTCGGATAACGAGTTGGACTCTCTCTCTCTCTCTCTCTCTCTCTCTCTCTCTCTCTCTCTCTCTCTCTCTCTCTCTCTGTTTGAAATGTAAGAGAAAATATAGAATATATGACATTTAATTGAATGTTTCTTCCTTTCTAAAGTTTAAGAAAAGATATGAATGAAAATTAAATGAATATGACAGAAAATTATGTACGATAATAATATTACAAATTCCAATAAAGTATTAAATTCCTCACATTATATGATAGAAAATATAGTATATTCATATATTCTACTGTGTGTAACAACGATAATTTTATGGTAATAAATCCCACGAATTTACTTACCGTCGTCCAATCCGAGACCACCTGCCTCCCTCACCATTGGCCTTTATACAAGCATGCAGAATGAAGGTATACTTAGGCCCGTGCGTCTTTGAGGCGGTACATAACGTCCCTCGGATGGTAGGGACTTGTGTATGTTGATCATCCACCCTCCAACCATCAACCATACCAGATTGCAGCCCTCTAGCCCCAGTAGTTTTTATTTTATTTAAGGCTAAAGTTAGCCATAATCGTGCTTCTGGCAACGATATAGGATGATAGGCCACCACCGGGCCGTGGTTTAAGTTTCATTGGCCGCGGCTCATACAGCATTATACCGAGACCACCGAAAGATAGATCTATTTTCGGTGGCCTTGATTATACAGAAAACTCGATTGCGCTGAAGAAACTTCGGCACGTTATTTACTTGTTTGCTATTTATTTTAGTATTTTCCAGGACATTGAATAGAATAGAATGCTGGTGATAGCTTATTCTCTACAATGTTATAATGTGCAAATACTCTTTCAGTACAGTTACATTTGGGGAAAAGAAAGTATTTGCTGGTTTCGAGAAAAGTACAGAAAATATTCGCATGGATGAAAAAGCCTGCCCTTGGTAATGTATCTGTTTCAGCCTCTCTCATCCCTTACCCCCGCCCCCCTCATCTCTCCCACTCCCAAATCCTCCCTCCTACCATAGATCCCCAACCCCCCAATCCTACATAGGCCTCTGTTCCACACGTTATAATGACCAGGCGTCAACTGCCTCTGGTATCTATAGAGGGTGGAGTCGAACAGGAAGGCCTTCTGTGCCTATCACCACCGTGCAGAGGCAGCACACCTCACACTTACTGCTCTCTCTCTTTCTCTCTCACCTAAGGCCATACCCTCTGATGATTCTATACCCTCCGCGGCCTACTGTTTGTCCTAACAGACACACACGGCCGAGCTGAGATAAAGGCAGCTCCCTTATTATTGCCCTGGTATTTAGTTTGGGCATACCTGGGGAATGTAAGCCTACAGAAGTGGATGCTTGTCTCTGGGGAATTCCGTGGCTCTGTGTGTAAACGCGCATTCATACACATTTTGCATACACTTATGTATATTCGTTTAGTGCTGTTGTAGGTATGATAATTGGAGAGGTTTATGTAAAACAGTTTTATTAGATAGCAATGGAACATGAAATAGTCGATATTTGCGAGTAGGTTTCAACAGGTGATGTTGGGGGGAAGTTGCAGAAACTGGTGAATGATGTTGAGATCACTTAAAATAGAAAAATTTCTCATTAGATATATATATATATATATATATATATATATATATATATATATATATATATATATATATATATATATATATATATATATATATATATATCACTGCAGTCATAAAAGTGTGTGGTCAAGAAGTTTATATACATATACAGTACATATATATATATATATATATATATATATATATATATATATATATATATATATATATATAAGTGTGTGTGTGTAACAAAACGAGACCCATATAAGAAACCAACAACAAGCCATTTCTGCACAAACAAGCTCTCCAACAACCATACTTGAGTCACAGAAACCAACAACAAAACAAGATGTTTTTATTCTCGTGGAATAAGAAAAACACTCCGATGCAAATATCCTTCGCTGGGATGGAGCCAAACTCCACGTATTCCTCAACGTTGACATTTGAGAGGAATGTTCCTACTCGATATTCTTTTGTCTATGATCCCTTTTCTGAACTGTTGAGTTGAGTTGCTAGATCAGGGTCTTGCAGGAGGGTGGTGTATATTTTTATACTTTTGGTATTATGGTTGAAGGGTAGTCGAGTTGATAAGACAATTGGAAGTGTCGTTGAAATCAGAGGTAAGGTTTAGTCTTTGTATATATGTTCCTTTGGTATAAAAGAGAGAGAGAGAGGTGGGGAGCGAGAGATAATTTCTCTGAAAGACTTTTAGATGAAGAGAGAGAGAGAGAGAGAGATCACTTCTCTGAAAGACTTTTAGATGATATATAGAGAGAGAGAGAGAGAGAGAAGCACTTCTCTAAGACCTTTAGATGAGAGAGAGAGAGAGAGAGAGAGAGAGAGAGAGACTTCTCTGAGAGAGAGAGAGAGAGAGAGAGAGAGAGAGATCACTTCTCTGAAAGAATTTCAGATGAGAGAGAGAGAGAGATCACTTTTCTGAAAGACTTTTAGAAGAGAGAGAGAGAGAGAGAGAGAGAGAGAGAGAGAGAGAGAGAGAGAGAGAGAGAGAGAGAGAGAACTCTTCTAAAACGTGAATCTTTTGTTTTTGTAGTTTTGTAGATCATATAATTGGAACCTCAGTTGAAATTAGTAAGGTTGAGTTTTTGTATATTCTCCTTTAGTTTGAAAGGGATCTGTTGCGGTACCAATGCCAGAAACGCAAGTTATTTGTTTTTGTAGTTTTGTAGTCATGAAAATCTCCCAAGAAATAAGACTTTTTGAGGAATTAGAAAAAAATGGGATATATTTTTCATATGAGCTGAGGTTTATTGTCATACCAGTGTCTGAATTGAAAGTATTTGTTTTTGACGTTTTGCAGTTTGATAAAAATTTCCAGAAAAATCGGATTTTCTAAGGAATTAGGAACAAAAGGGATTTATTCTTCTGTAATGGATTAATAAAGTTTAAAATTATACAGGAAAATATTGAGTCAGTTATGTTCATTGAAGTATTATGTCTATGAGAAATTACAACATAAAACATGAAGTAAAAACGATTGGGAAAGTTAAGAAACAGGGAGAGACAGAGAGAGAGAGAGAGAGAGAGAGAGAGAGAGAGAGAGAGAGAGAGAGAGAGAGAGAGAGAATGTTTTCTTCAATAATGTCTTTTCTTTTCATGGTAGTCAGAGAGAGAGAGAGAGAGAGAGAATGTTTTTTTCAGCAATGTTTTTCTTTTCATGCTAGAGAGAGAGAAAAACTAAAGGTTTTCTTTAATGCTATGTCGTTTTTCTGTAGGAAGACGAGAGAGAGAGAGAGAGAGAGAGAGAGAGAGAGAGAGAGAGAGAGAGAGAGAGACTAAAGGTTTTCATTAATCCTATGTTGTTCTTTTCTCTAGGAAGACGGAGAAAAACAGACAGAGAGAGAGAGAGAGAGAGAGAGAGAGAGAGAGAGAGAGAGAGAGAGAGAGAGAATGAAAAAGTCTGCGAAGTCGATCGGGGTATTATGGAAATCTCTCTCCGTGGAAATGATAGGTGATAGTCGCTCGTAAATTCTGGACAAGGTTTGGAATTATGCGACAGAAATCTGCATATTGTGATGGAAGATGCACAGAAGATGTCTATTTTTATCAGTTCTTTCTCTTTGTGTCTTTCTCTCTCTCTCTCTCTCTCTCTCTCTCTCTCTCTCTCTCTCTCTCTCTCTCTCTTTCTGTTTATTTATCTATTTCTTTATCTGTCTCTGTCTCTCTCTACGTCTTCCGAAAGAAAAGAGAGATAGCATTAAAGAAAACCTTCTCTCTCTCTCTCTCTCTCTCTCTCTCTCTCTCTCTCTCTCTCTCTCTCTCTCTCTCTCTCTCTGTTTATTTATCTATTTGTTATCTGTCTGTTTCTCTACGTCTGCCAAAATAAAAGGAACATAGCATTAAAGAAAACCCTCTCTCTCTCTCTCTCTCTCTCTCTCTCTCTCTCTCTCTCTCTCTCTCTCTCTCTCTCTCTCTCTCTCTTCTAAGAGAGAGAGAGAAAGAGATACGTAGGTTTAAAGAGAGAGGAAAAATATATAGAGTGAGAGAACGAACCGATCGTTATGAAATTTTCCGAGACACAAAAATGTCTGATTTGTAAATTTTTCCAGGTTGTTTGTGTGACATCCCTCAAGAACCGAGATTGATAATTATGGGCATCAAAGACCAACAATTGCTGGGTGAGACCGTCCAGGAGGAGGGGGGGAAGAGGATGGAGAAGGGGGGGAAGGGGTAGGAGTATGTGGGGTGGGGGGGGGACCTTCGTGCCAAGGATCACCCCCTCTGAACACTACTTGTGTCTTTAATCATATGGGTGGAGACAGGGATCGGATGCCATTCTGTGTCCCCTTTCTCTCTCTCTCTCTCTCTCTCTCTCTCTCTCTCTCTCTCTCTCTCTTCTTGAGTTTATATATATACATATATATATGTGTATATATAGATTGATAGATAGATAGATAGGTATCTGTACATATATACATATATATATATATATATATATATATATATATAAATACAGTAAATATCGATCCAATAATTTTCTTTGTATGTTAATCAAATGTATACACATGTTTTTTCACATCCATACATCATTTCATCCACATCACTTTCTCTGGGAACACTGATAAAAACATCACGGGTATTGACGTGTGTTTCAATCATTTTGTGTGGGTGAGTGTGTTTCAGTACATTTTGCTTGAAAAATATCGACGAATAATCTGTTTTATTATGAATCTGTACCCTGTTTAGTTGTGCGCCAGAGAATATGCAAATAATTTAGCTTTCATTACTTATCTGCTGTTCCGAATTTGAACAAAATTGAATGCATGTCAAAATAGGTGATTTTTCTCATATTTTGCAGAAGGAATCAACAAAAATAACTGATATTTTCGCGTGATCTGTCTTGTATCTAAAAATAAATTAGCAGATAAATGACTGAACAAAACTGAATGCATGTCATTACGGGTGATTTTTCTCACGATTTTGCAAAGGGGAATTAACAAAGATAACTTATATTTTTGCGTGATCTGTCTTGCATCTAGAAATGAATTATTAGGTAAATGAATTACCAGTGACGACCCACTCACGCTTCCAATGGAAATATTTTTCTATCAGATGTTAAAAACGATAAAGAAATTCGGATGCCACAAGAAACTCTCTATGAAATATGAACAAGTAAAAAATGCGCCAAAGTTTCTTCGGCGCAATCTAGTTCTCTGTACATCGTATAATCAAGGCCACAGAAAATAGACCTGTCTTTCGGTGGTCTCGGTATAATGCTGTATGAGCCGCGGCCCATGAAACTTTAACTACGGCCCGATGATGGCCTGGCCTATATCGTTGCCAGAAGCACGATTATGGCTAACTTTAACCTTAAATAAAATAAAAACTACTGACGTTAGAGGGCTGTTATTTGGTATGTTTGATGATTGGAGGGCGGATGATCAACATACCAATTTGCAGCCCTCTAGCCTGAGTAGTTTTTAAGATCTGAGGGCGGAGAGAAAAAGTGCTGACGGACAGAGAAAGCAGGCACAATAGATTTCTTTCCAGAAAAATAAGAACGCATATGACCTTCGCTCAAGGCAGTACCACCCAAATTAAGTCTAAAAAAACGTTATTTTAAAGGTGGTAGTGATGTTAAATATATCTTTAAACAATAGATTATTTGTTTTATGTGGAACATCTTTTGTCTGAAAACGTTTTCTATTCTGATGATGTTTTTAAATCCACGAATGTTGACACAAACAAATCTAGACGTTCTCAGAAGGCTGAGAATAAGAATGATTAAGATCCTTCAAAAATTCTGGGAAATTCGGCAAAATAGGAATAATGAGATACTGGAGAGTTAAACTGTCAGGTTCATTTGCATGAACGATGACATTCACTCAAAATTATTTTTAGGATTTTAGATAGACAATGACATCTTGTCTATCAGGTAATAATCTTCATATGAAACAGTGAAGATTTATTTATTTATTTATTTATTGTTTTCGTTTTGCAAAACACGATGATAATTTACTGTTCAAATTGTCTTACTTTGGTAAACAGTTTGTTGTCCATGTATTTTTCTACTGATAGAATTAAGATTTTTCTGATAAAATAGAGTTTTTTAATGATAAAGTCAAGTTATTTTCAGGTTTAATTAGGCCCTTGTCTGATAAAATCAAGTTTATCTCTGACAAAATCAAGCTTTTTCTTATAAAATCAATTGTTCTGATAAAATCAAGGTTTTTTATAATAATATAAAGGTTTTTCTGGTAAAATCAAGTTTTTTTGAACAAATTAGTGTTTTTTTGGCAGAATGACGAAATTAATTTGCTTCTTTGTTGATTTATTTATTTATCAACAAACTTTAAACTTAACGAAAATAGAAAAAAAAACCTACTTTCGACGGAACCCGTAATTAGAACTCGTAACTCTAATGAACGAACAAAAATTCGTAAGTGTTATAGACCATTATCCAGTGTTCGGGCTATTTGCTCAGTGGCTACAACTCCCTGGGATTACATCACCATCATTAACCGCAGTATTTAATCCAAACACCTTACAATCCGAACACGCTCAGAACGAAACGGTTTTCCGACCGACGAGAAGGCAACTGAACGCACCCCTTGCCTCAAGCACCGAGGACCCTCCAGCCAGGCAGCCATTGTAAAATTTTTTTCCGAACTTTTTAGTTTTCTGTAAAAGAAAACTGTTGTGCCGGCTTTGTCTGTCCGTCCGCACTTTTTTCTGTTCACCCTCAGATCTTAAAAACTACTGAGGCTAGAGGGCTGCAAATTGGTATGTTGATCATCCACCCTCCAATCATGAAACATACCAAATTGCAGCCCTCTAGCCTCAGTAATTTTTATTTTATTTAAGGTTAAATTTAGCCACAATCGTGCTTCTGGCAACGATATAGGATAGGCCACCACCAGGCCGTGGTTAAAGTTTCATTGGCCGCGGTTCATACAACATTATACCGAGACCACCGAAAGATAGATCTATTTTCGGTGGCCTTGATTATACGCTGTAGCGGCTGTACAGGAAAGACGATTGCGCCGAAGAAACTTCGGCGCACTCTTTACTTGTTTTTCGATCGATAAGACGGACATTTTCCGATTTTTTTTTTTTTTTCCGATTTTGCAGCCTGCGAATCGCTTCGTCCCCGCCCTTATTCGTCCGCCATAAATCGGGCTTGGCTTTCGAAACGGCACATCTCGGACGAAGCCTTCGTAAATTGGAAATTACAATCCCCCTTCCCCTTCCCCCACCGCCCCCACCCCATGTCCCCTACCCCCCCTTCCACGAGAACTGTTGTATAAATCTCCGAGAGACTTGGACCATAAATCGCTGTCGACGTGGTTTATAGAAAACGGGAATATTGACATAGAATTAGTCGTTTTTTTTTATATATTTCTATGAATATTTTTTGTTTGTGTGTTTTGTGCTGTGGCTGACGAAGACAAACAAACAACAAACGCTCTCGTATGTATGGATGTACGTATGTATATTTGTAAATATGCGCTTGCTGATTTTCAAATGATATATATATATATATATATATATATATATATATATATATATATATATATATATATATATATATATATATATATATTTATATATATATATATATATATATATATATATATATTATATATATATATGTGTGAGGGAAGAAAGGACTTTCACAAAGGAGAAAGCTTTTTAGATATTATATATATATATATATATATATATATATATATATATATATATATATCTCGACTTTCCTGTCTGAAACAGTACAATCGTAACTTTGTTCATACAAATTCAACATCGCGTTTTCAAATACTAATATATTAATAACTTCCCCAAAAATATGCCCATAATTGATAATATTAATATCAATGATACTAATAATATCCCGTTATACTCACAATGCAAAAAATAAGAAAGAAAATTAGTAATATTTTACTGCTGGCTTAATCCTTCCCGTTATCCTAACAGAAATATGCAAATTTTGGATATAAATCACCTTTGAACAATCGTTGAGTCTATTTTTTCTACGTCGTATTTGTACAAATTCTTTCTCCCTAAAGAGAAAACTCAAACCCAAGTATATTCCTTTACTTAATGGTCATGAAGTACAAGAAACTTTCTTGATTTGCTTAAATAATTTGCTAATCATACGGAAAGCCCATTTCTGATTACCTTTGCTAATCGCGCAAGATTGATCGTTCATAAACTGTGGTGTCTCAGATTTCAAAACATTGCATTTTTTGTTCTATGGCAGTGGTTCTCAACCTAGGGGGCGTCAGCCATTCCCCGGGGGAGGCGCGAGCCCTAGGGAAAAATTAAACATTCTCTAATTATATTCGTTATTCTCTTAACAACAGTCGCTCAGAAGCAGTGTCAAGTACCTCACTAACTCATTCCCAAAAGAATAAATTCTCTTTTCTTTTGTCCATTTTCCTTTAAATCTGGGAGGGAATTTTACTCATAGATGCAAGGGAAGGGGGTTGTGAAGGGAAGGACCAACTCTTAGAGGGGGCGTGGTAATAAAAAGGTTAAGAACCACTGGTCTATGGTATATTTACTGAATATTAGACTTTACACATTTTTATGCTGCATTTGCTAATTTTGAAAGTTTACTTTGACACTGAATATTTAATATATGTCAGTAATCTTTTTTCCTTTTTTTTATCAATGGCATGAAATTTCCCAGTCTTAAATTCCCCGTAGGGGGTTAGTGCCGTCAGTGCACCTCATGCGGTGCAATGTAGGCATTGCTTAAGGTTCTTTGTAGCTTCCCTTAGACCCCTAGCTGCAACCTCTTTCATTCCTTTTACTGTACTTCCGTTCATATTCTCTTTCTTCCATCTTGCTGTCCATCCTCGCCTAACAATTGATTCATAGTGCAACTGCTTTGAGGTTTTCCTCTTGTTACACCTTTCAAACCTTTTCACTGTCAATTTCCGTTTCAGCGCTGAATGGCCTTAGTTGCCCCAGTGCTTGGCATGTATGCCTAAAATCTATAATCAGTCAATCTTAAATTGAATTTTTACATTTCATCGAAATTTCCTGCCTTCCATAATCAAATCCATATAAAGCAGTATTAGTAATTTGCAGTGCAATGTTCCACATACATTACTCTAAATTGGGTTTGTCACCCCTGAATTATTTCCAAATTCCGTCATAAATATATTTGCGAATTACTCTAAGAAAAAAAACCTACATTCTGTTAATGAAAACGCTTCTTGGTATTCCAAAATTCTCCATGAACACATTCCCAGATTACTCAAAAAACCTACATTCTGTTAAAAAAAACCTTGTCCTGGAATTCCAAAAAAAAAAAAAATACCCAATATGAGAAGGTTTACAAATTACCCCCAAAACGCACACATTATAGTAGAAAAAGTAAGAAGAATGAAAAGAAGGACGATCCTGAGAGAGAGAGAGAGAGAGAGAGAGAGAGAGAGAGAGAGGTTTACAAATTACTCGGTGAAAAAACCGCTCATTCTATAAACGAAAAACAGGAGATTAAACGAGAAGGAAGATCCTGAAAGAGAGAGAGAGAGAGAGAGAGAGAGGTTTACAAATTACTCGAAAAAGCGCCCACATTCCATTAGGAAAAACAAATGAAGATTAAAAGAAGAATGAAGATCCTCAAACAGAGAGAGAGAGAGAGAGAGGAGAGAGAGAAAAGGTGTAAGATCATTCATAAATTATCTTCGTTTAAGTCGACTTTGCGAAAATACTGTCCGGCGGTCTTGGGAGAACCTCCGTCTTTATTTATGTCCGTGTTTACGCGAGCGGTGGAGAACAAAAAGAAATCCGTAGCTATTTTCCGCCATCTACTGGGGTCTTATGTCCCCCTCCCCCACCCCCCTCCTCTCCTCTCATTCAAACCCCCACCCCCACCCTTAGAAGCCACTGACACCAAAATTCCGCTCACCCCACCTCCACCCTGGGCCAGAAATGATGATCTTTAAATTCGTTTTTCTTTTATGGCAAAAATGGATTTGAAATTGGTATTGATCAAGTTCATTTCTAAGGAATTTGTTTATTATTATTATTATTATTATTATTATTATTATTATTATTATTATTATTATTATTATTATTAAATAATGTCTAAATTCGTTTTTCTTTTTGGCAAAGGTGGATTTGAAATTGGTATTTATCAAGTTCATTTCTAATGAATTTATTATTATTATTATTATTATTATTATTATTATTATTATTATTATTATTTTTATTATTATTATTATATTATTATTATTAGTATTATTATTATTATTATTATTATTATTATTATTATTATTATTATTATTATTATTATTATCTTTCAATTCTTTTTTCTTTTTGGTAAAGATGGATTTGAAATTGGTATTGATCAAGTTCATTTTTGCGGCATTTATTATTATTATTATTATTATTATTATTATTATTATTATTATTATTATTATTATTACTACTACTACTACTACTACTACTACTACTACTACTACTACTACTACTACTACTACTACTACGGCAAACGATCCCATTGATAATATCCAAAACCTTATATTTCTGCAAAACATAAATCCCTATTTTTTTCTCAGTTTTGCAAGAAAATCATCCCATGGATTATATCAGTAAAATATAAATAAATATACATCCTACGTCTTCGTCATCTTCTTCTTCCATCCTGAAGAAAGATTTGGCCCAGTTGAAGGAAGGACCTTCCTGGCCTGGTCCAGCCACGGTCGAATAGATATGCATAACAGCACCATCTCTCTCTCTCTCTCTCTCTCTCTCTCTCTCTCTCTCTCTCTCTCTCTCTCTCTCTCTCTCTCTCTCCTACATATCCCATACATACCCCACCAAACCCCTGTCTCTCCCATACCTCGTCCTTCCACTGGCCTCAAATGAGTATACGCCCTGTTCCTAACACAGATCCCTTTGACAACGTCCTAATTGCTTTGCTAATGCTTTGTGGCTTTATCTTTTTTGAGCTTTGCAAGATCTCAGGTGATGCAGGATTTGGGTGCAGTGAAGTTACATTTGTTTTCTGTTTTTTTTTTTTTGTAACTTTTTTTGTTTTTGCTGTTTGTTATGATGAAAATAACAGTCAGATGCTTGTGTGTAATATAGAAATTCTACTCTCTTTTGTACCTGGTAGTTAGTTGACCTTTTTTGGTCACGACCAGTGTATATTAAGGAAAGTTAAAAGGGCAAGATATATATTGGTATGCAATAGAAGGGGTTTAAAAAATAGTTAGCATAATCAATGTGTTGAAGTGGTTTGTTCATGTGGAGACAATGGAAGAGAATAAGCAGGAAAGGAGGGTTTAGACAGTGAAATAATTATATATATATATATATATATATATATATATATATATATATATATATATATATATATATATATATATATATATATATATTATATTCACTTTCTAAACCCTCCTTTCCTCTTATTCTCTTCCATTGTCTCCATTATGAACACATAAAGAAAGGGTTTAAAAAATAGTTAGCATAATCCCCGTTCAATGGAAGAGAATAAGCAGGAAAGGAGGGTTTAGAAAGTGATTATATATATATATATATTTTATATATATATATATATATATATATATATATATATATATATATATATTATTTTCTCTTCCATTCATTCCACATGAACAAACCACTTCAACCCACTGATTATGCTAACTATTTTTTAAACCCATTCTATTGCATACCAATAGATATCTTGCCCTTTTAACTTTAATTAATATACACTGGCCAGGCCATGTCCTGCAAGGGTTAATTAACTACCTGGTACAAAATTTATATCTTATGTCAACAAAAGCGAATTGAGTTTTTCAGGATATAAATTCATTTACATAGACTATAAGACTGAAACTTGATCTGGCGTCACAGTACCCAAGGTCACTGACGTCACCAGTACCCGAGAAAACGTGTGACTTCATAAAGTATCTTCAGCCTTTTATCTCGTAGGCCTATATAACCTTCCTAGGCCTCGGAGCATAATTAAATTTACCCGATAGGTCCTAACTAAGCCTTGTGTTTTTCAAAGTCATATTTTCCCTCCTCTTTCAAGATTACATCTGACGTCATCAGGAACGTTTGAGTCATATGTTATACTGATTCAAAGGTTTGTGTGTTTATATGTATATATATGTATATATATGTGTGTGTGTATGCCTATGAAATATTTTCTGTTAAGACAGAATGCCATCTAATATAAGAAGCCCATAAAAACGCCAAAAAGTAGAAAGCTAGTACTATAGTCCATTACCTGCCTGAAGAGAGAGACAGCTATTCTCTGAAATATAGCATTAACTTTCTACATTTTGGCGTTTTATGGACTCCTTGTATTAGATATTTATATATATATATATATATATATATATATATATATATATATATATATATATATATATATATATATATATATATATATATATATATATTTTTTTTTTTTTTTTTTTTTTTTTGTAAGTAATATCATTTATTGCTTTAGTCATCATTACGTTTTTTCAAATAAGATCTGACGTCAAGTAATCGTTTATTTTATGATTTTTTTAAGTAAGATTTTAAAGTAAGATTTGAGTAACAACTGAAAGTTTTTAGCGAATCTGGACAAAACTTAACGTTTTATTCAGTGTTGTTTATATTACGTCTTCAAGAGAGACTCTGACGTCACCAAAAATATTTGAAATTAGATACAGATATGTGCCGAAGTTTCTTCGGCGCAATCAAGTTTTCTGTTCAGCCGCTACATCGTATAATCAAGGCCACCGAAAACAGATCTATATTTCGGTTGTGTCCGTATAATGCTGTATGAGCCGCGGCCCATGAAACTTTAACCACGGACCGGTGGTGGCCTATCGTATAGCGTTGCCAGAAGCACGATTATGGCTGACTTTAACCTTAAATAAAATAAAAACTACTGAGGCTAGAGGGCTGCAATTTGGTATGTGTGATGATTGGAGGGTGGATGATCAACATGCAATTTTGCAGCCCTCTAGCCTCAGTATTTTTAAAGATCTGGGGGCGGACAGAAAGAGTACCGACAGAATAAAGTCCGGACGGACAGACAAAGCCGGCACAATAGTTTTCTATTACAGAAAACTAAAAAGGTGATAAAGGATAAAGAAAAAATAATATAAACATTTCTGTCCAGCGATTTTTGAAGCTATTCAAAAGAGAACCATTCCGATAAATCGACGCCTCATTCTTCATAAGTATCCTTGACGCTTCACCTCGAAAAATTAAATATTTGCAGTAGATATTTCTGCTAACTGAATATTCCAATGAAAACGTGACGAATGCTAGCACCATTATGTGTCATAATTATAGCCCACAGTATTTTATCTAGACTTACGGAATCTAGGCTGTTATGTCAAGCCAAGTACTGGGGCACTTTCGGCTATTCGGTGCTTCTTATGACAGTGAAAAGAGGAGTTTGAGTGGCTGGACAGCAAGATAAAGAGATCCAGAAGATAAAGATGAAGTAGAAATGATCTAAAAGTGGTACTGGGAAAATCCCACTGTTGAATTAAATGGCAATAGTCAGAGAGGCTGAACAGCAAGACTGAAAGATGGAAGTTGGAACTGAGGTACAGTAAAAGGTATTTTTGATTTACTATTTCTGAAAACGTCCAGTTTCTGAAACATAAAGATTTGGCCCTTGTATTCGAGATTGAGAGACATTGAATGAGACAGAGAAAGATCTGGCATCAGCCTGAAGTATCTATTCTGTGGTGGGCAAAATCACATGCAGAAATGGATAAAATATGACACTGGTAGCCATGACCAGTTTTAAAGCTTTTAATAACCACTGGAAGCAAGGCAGTAATGAATCCATTATCTCATTTAAACGTAAGGCAAATACACCTTAGCCTGTGGCACTTTTGAGAGAGAGAGAGAGAGAGAGAGAGAGAGAGAGAGAGAGAGAGAGGAGAGATCAGCAGGCAGGCTCCTCTCATCAATCAAGGAGGCTCCTCTCACTCTCTCTCTCTCTCTCTCTCTCTCTCTCTCTCTCTCTCTCTCTCTCTCTCTCTCTCTCTCTTGTCTCGTTAATGAGGCCAGATAATTTAGCGAAGGAGGGAGGCCTCTCCTGTGTGTGTGTGTGTGTGTGTGTGTGTGTGTGTGCCCACGCGCCTAGCCAGCCGCTAATATCATCACCATATTTGGGCAACTTCTAACCTACGCCCATTTCACCCACGTACTCCTGACGATGACCAAGAGCTACCGGAGGAGGAGGAGGAGGAGGAGGTGGTGGCGGGTTTGCGTGGGTGTGTGTGGTTGTGTGTGTGTGTGTGGGCGTATGGGCGTCCTGTAGGATACAGGAAGGAGGGCCGCCCTGTCTGCTAAATGTCCCCCAATGTGACTTTAAGGATCTATAAGGATCCCTCTTCGTATTCCTCTACGTCAGTCTCTTGACCTAACGACGCCTATGGTAATTAGTTCTAAGCCTAGCATTTGTCCTTTTAAGGGAAGTCGACGATTATCAGGCAAACACAAATTAGAAGGAGCCTCTTGGGGTTGCAAGGATTTCCGCCCAAGGATTTCCTTCAAGAAGGCTGAAGAATTGTGTCGTGTTCCCTCTTGTTGTCTCGGAGTTCGATCTGCCTTCGGGAGTGGGCTACTCAGGAAATGGGCGTTTGGATGTCGGGAATTTGTCCTCGAGGTTTAATCAATTTCCAGGAAGACATGACGAGTTTTTGGATGTCTTTAACTCTTGACTTCTGTTGGTGAAGTTCCAAGCTGTTTAATAAAAAAAATAAAAATTAAGTAAAAAATGCGTCCAACTTTCTTCAGCGCAATCGAGTTTTCTGTACAGCCGCTACAGCGTATAATCAAGGCCACCGAAAATAGATCGATCTTTCGGTGGTCTCGGTACAATGCTGTATGAGCCGCGGCCTATGAAGCTTTAACCACTGTCATATTTTTGTCAGGCACTTTCACAATAGTGTTAACTTTTGTTTGACGATATTGGTTTAACATGTCAGTAAAACATATTGCCCAAGAAGTTAAATAAAAAAGTCATTATTTTTTGTGTGCATAAAATAAAAGACAATTTTATAGATAGTTTTTTATATGTATGTGTATGTGTGTTTTGTGTATGTGTACAAAAGTAACCATTGCTACAGTTTATACAAGTACACAAGTGATTACGCAGTGCACAATGCGCCTACGTGTAACCTCGAGTTCCCAAACACTCGTTGCATATTTACGGAGTATAATTGAATTATTAATGCAAACTCATTCAAAGCCACCTCCTCGTCTCTTCTTCTTCTTCTTCTTCTTTCTTCTTCTTCTTCTTCTTCTTCTTCTTCTTCTTATCTTCCTCCAACGCTGTCTGTTGTAAAATATCAACTCATCCTTCTATAGGACGAAATGAATGTAAATAACCTCTGGGTAACTTATGAGCATTTAATTCGATTCATGTTTTTTGCAAATTTTCTTCTAGTTTTCTGTAAAAGAGAACTATTGTGCCGTCTTTGTCAGTCCGTCCGCACTTTATTCTATCCGCAATTTTCTGTCCGCCCTCAGATCTTAAAAGCTACTGATGTTAGAGGACTAGCCTCTGCGGTTTTTAAGATCTGAGGGCGGACGGAAAAAGTGCGGACAGAAAAAAGTGCGGACGGACAGACAAAGTAGGCACAATAGTTTTCCTTCACAGAAAACTAAAAACCATCAAATGTCATATAAACATTCTTGAACAGGGAAAGCTAACATTTTCTTTATTTATTTACGAAGAGAAATCTGGTCCAGTTCCGCGAAAATCGTCGAATATTGAAAATATTTGAAAGTTAGAATAAAGAGAGAGAGAGAGAGAGAGATTATACTTTCCTATTTGACTTATAACACGTCAGGACTTTCTTTAAGAAATGTCAAAGTTTCTTTTAAATTGTCGCGATAAGAGAAAATTGGTCCGAACTGACCTGATTTTTTGGGCATAAGCAGCTGAGGTCGTTGACTCGACTCGAGATCGGAGAAGATCGAAGTCATAATAATAATAATATAATAATAAATAATGTACATATATTTTTAGATATATATTAAAACTTGATGTCGATTTTTTCACTTTAATAATAATAATAATAATAATAATAATAATAATAATAATAATAATAATAATAATAATAATAATAATAATAAATGTATATATATTTTGAACAGATATTTACAGTTGCATTAATGTGGTTTTTCACTATAATAATAGTAATAATAATAATAATAATAATAATAATAATAATAATAATAATAATAATAATAATAATAATAATAATTCGGATGATCACTCTTCATCAGTTCTGAAAATAATCCAAAAAAATTACAATATTACTGTACCTCATACATCAAGTAATATACTACGGAAATCTCTGTGTAGAATGTGATATACGAGTAAATGAACAAATTTGTTATAATTTTGTTTCAGTTTTTATATCAATGTCCCCATCATAAATTAGACAAGAAGAAGAATGAAAACTTCCTTGGCTGAGCCCACATTAAAATTCTCAGGAGCTGAAAGATCATCTAAATAATCTGACTTTTCTTATCATCAAAAACACAATTCTCATTTCTCCAACTTTAGCAAACGATCGTATTCAGAGGACGTATCAGATTTTCCTATGCTAATCTGATTTGTATTCCGATCTCCAATCTGTCAATCATTTCTCTGTACTGTTTACTCAATCATTCGCTTGATAGCTACTCTGCATTGCATATGAGTTTGCTCTGTCTATACTTAACAATTATGAAAATAGTCTACGATGTTTCCCTTCCATGTTTTGGTTTCAAAGTCTTTAAGTTATCTGCTTATTTATGTTTAAGTTTATCATCTATAAAATGGTTTCAGAATATTTTTGTTAATACATTAACCCATTCATCTCGTATTTTCTGTTTAAGTTGTAGGTTCCTTCAAGAAAAAAAGTTATCGTCAGGTTAAGTTAAGATCTTTTATTGATAAATTACAATATATATAATTTTACTGTGTTTTATCCAGAATTTTATTCCCGTGGCAGCTGTTGACTTCAGGGAAGAATAACTTTATGTTTACAAAATAAATCAGTCCCCGTTATACTTCAATATTTCTATTTAAATTGTTGTTTCCTACAAGAAAAACAGTTATCTTCAGGTTAAGTTAAGATTTTTATTGATAAATTACAATATATATAATTTTACTGTGTTTTATCCAGTATTTTATTCCCGTGGCAGCTGTTGACTGCAAGGAAGAATAACGTTTTGTTTGCAAAATGAATCAGTTCCCGATATACTTCAATATTTTTTTCTTTTCTTACTAAAGATTTTTCTTTCTTTAAACTTTCGTCTAAACATCACCCTGCGGCTTATAATTTTATATATTAGCATTAGTAAAACTACGTTCTGCTAAGAGGCTATTGGAACATAGCAAATTGGAACTACAAAAAGACGACTGTCAAATTTACGGTGAAGAAGGCTGACTGAGACAAGTGCAGTGCTAAAAGCACAAGTTCTTACATTACAAAAGCAAACATTAGACTATAACCTATTCCCCTATTGGCCAAAATCCACAGGCCGGCAATCCCTTAGGTTACCGTCCATTAGCATTCGAGTGTTGTTTTGTTTTTCAGGACCGTTTCATCAGCCTTTGATCCCTTACATAAAAATAGGACAACATCAACAATAATAATAATAATTATAATTATAATAATAAAGAAAACAGCAAACTACAGCCTGACCAAGTCAAATTCAACCCTTAGCGTTAGGCCTAACTATGACCACTCCAGATTGGCGGAATTACTTGCATAACTCATCTTCTTCCCAAACGTCGTAGGAAGCTAAGCACACCCACGGCTCCTGGCCTCAGTGACAGTTGTTTACAACCCTTCTCTCTCTCTCTCTCTCTCTCTCTCTCTCTCTCTCTCTCTCTCTCTCTCTCTCTCTCTCGTTACTGAAGTCCTATTGATGAAGCCTACCTACTTGCAGCCTTAGAGGGCTTGGGTAGGTAGGCGTAGCAACCGGGGCACATGAATTGTGGCCTCCTACCCTTGAGAGAGAGAGAGAGAGAGAGAGAGAGAGAGAGAGAGAGAGAGAGAGAGAGAGAGAGAGAGAGAGAGAGAGCAGTCTCTTTATGATGGCAATGTCAGCGGCCCATACATCACGATTGGGGTGTGGTTTTGTAAACCCTCAAAGGCAGAATTACTAAAACGAGCTTCCTGTTCTGATCTGGTTAAGAAAATTGTCGGCAGTCCATCATGTTTGGTCGAGAGGATTTTTCAGCTAGTTTCTGTTGGGGCTCCGGTTACCTGTTGATTGCTTTTTCCCAGGTGTGTTGAGAGGATAATAATAATAATAATAATAATAATAATAATAATAATAATAATAATAATAATAATAATAATAATAATAATAGCAATTATTGATATTAATATTGGTGAAGGAGTCCACATTGGTGTGAATATAAATATATATTGGAAAAATTATATATACAAACGAGAGCTTTCGAGAACCTCCGCGACACATTCTCGTTCCACATTCTCCGCCGCGCTTGAGTTCGAATCCCAACAGGAAGGTATCGATTCTATATATATATATATATATATATATATATATATATATATATATATATATATATATATATATATATATATATATTTATATTTATATATATATATCTCTCTCTCGCTTTCAGGATCGAACCTAGGTCTTTCAGTTGAAAGGCGAGACCGCTGCCAATAAAGCCACACAAGTCGTAAAAGCCTTAGGTACAATGATACTCAGGTTCCAACTTTTTTTATGACTTTGTGCTTGGTTGGCAGCGGTCTCGTCTTTCAATTGAAAGACCTGGGTTCGATCCTGATGTGAGTCAGAAATTTATTTCTGTTCCACACACGATTGCGTGTTGATTATTTCTATATATGTATATATTAATATATAATATATAATACATACATATATATATATACTGTATATATATATTTTTTTTGAACAGTACATACCTACATAAATACACAAAAAAATTCACACGAATACATACTATATATGCTATTAAATATAAACTAAGCATATGTATACCCCTGAGCTTACTACAGTATTTTCTAGAATCACATTTGATTCTCATTAAGAAAAATAAAATTACTTACCTGGTCCAATATGGCGTCGTTCCCTCTCCTGTAGAGCAACATACACATAATTGTTTAGCTTTCTTCAGTTAAGCGTAAAGATCACGCGAGACACGTATGATATGGTATAACCTCTTTAACAGTAGTTGCATTAAGGTAATTTTAGCAATATCTGTTCGAAGATTGTTTTCAGTGAGCTTTTAAGGTAATATTAGCAATACCTGTTCAGATATTGTTGACAGTAAGCGTTATCCATAACGTGAAAAGCATAATTCACTAGATTTTAAAACATAAACACTCGTACGACATCAGTTATGTCATCTGGCACGGTAGCGAACGCTCCCACTGGCACTGTTGATGATGATGCAACAACTCAATGGCCGTTGACCACTTTAGCTTGTTTTCGAGATTTTCCAGCAATACCTTGACTATCCTGCCTCTCTCTCTATCTCTCACCACCGTCAGTATACGATCGCAGCAGCAGTAGCACCACAAGTGGCCGAGGGCCGGGCCTTTACTAAGCAGAAAGGGGAAGAGACACGACAATCGGTGGTGTCCTACGCCCGAAGTGGAGCCAGAAGACGCCCAGCGTTCCTGGCTTCTTATCACCTTAAGCGCGCTCGCCAGCTCTCCGAATCGGAACCCCGCCTTCCATGGCGCCTTCGAAAGGAAGGGACGCACCGAGTGTGCGTGCTTCTTCCAGCTTCCAGCTTCTTCCAAGCCTCTTCCAGCTGCCGGGATTTCGTGATTTAGTCCTCAAGGTGCTTGTCTTCGTTCCCAAGAAGAAGAATGACCGACAGAAAGCTGAAATGCTTTAGCTGGATCGCCGAAGAATGCGTCTCAGGGTTCGATAGCTCGAAAGTTCTAGACCTTTGTTACCACCATGATTCTATCTCGAGGGCCCCTTTCTTATCGACGTGTCCCAAACCCAATTGGTCGCGTTCCGCGCCGAATTCCATCTCGTGGAAATTGGGAATCGTTTTCTGGAAGATTGTCACCATCTCGGAATCATTCCAATTCGTCAAGCTTCTCAAAATATAGAGTGACTTCGATTGTTTCACTAAGAGGGGCAGATATGTCTGGCCCTGTGGAATTAGATTCTCCGGAGGAGGGGGAGGAGGGTAGCGAATCTTCCACAGCGCCCCCAGTCAAAGGTGTAAGAAGAGACATTTCATGTATCAAAGGGTCCACTTTCAAGCCAACGCCTGCGTGTCTCCGCTCTCCTAATGGATGTGAGAGGCTCTCCACCACACGCCCAACTTTTCTGGTACCTCTAACGACATGATTTATGCCCCTACAAGATAGGCCGAGGGGCTGAACGGGGTTAATACACTGTTTACAACTAATTACATCGAGGGCTGAACGGCGTTACGTTCGTGTTTAGATTGCGGGAAATCATGAATGAGTCAGTTCAGTGTTAAACAGGACGTGTTTGTTTGGGCATGTGTGTGAGTGTGTTCTCAAAAATTATGTTCTGTTTGGTATCATGCGATGTTCGATCTGAAAGATGTCCGATTTAATCAGGTGTAAATATTGCCTTTTTTTCTTATATATATATATATATATTATATATATATATATATATATATATATATATATATATATGTGTGTGTGTGTGTATGTATGTATATATATATATATATATATATATATATATATATATATATATATATATATATATATATATATATATATATGCTTATTTTTAGCAAAAGTATTTTATTCTGAAGTACAATATTTTTAGACTATTTATTCCTTGTCATTCTTTGTCCCAGAATTCTTGAAGAATATATTCGCTTATAGCCTTATATAGCTTTCGATCATGGCTCGTGTTTTGACTCAGATATATATACGTACACACACACACTCACACATATTATTAATATATATGTATATATATATGTATATATATATATATATATATATATATATATATATATATATATATATATATATATTATATATATTGTAATTATATATTTATTATATATATTATATATATGTGTGTATATATTTTTATATTTAAGTACACATGCATGCTTTTACTTTTATTCCTCTTAGTACCACAACTAATCTTTTTTTATATTATTACTCTCCCTGCAGTATTAAAAGATCCCAAAATACATCAGGACGGTTTTTGAAAGTTGTGGATGGGAGACTCTTTTGTGTGTATAATGTTGACCCGTAGTTCAGTTTGCCCTAGTTTTTCTGACCTTCAAGATTTCGAACTTGTGAGGTATTTTTGTGAATAGAGAGGGTGCTACTTGTGTCATTGTAAATGTCGAGAAGGAGATAATTTTATATATATGCATGTGCGTGTGTACATATATATATATATATATATATATATATATATATATATATATATATATATATATATATATATATATATTATATTTGCCAGCATACGTGTTTGTGTGCGTATATATATATATATATATATATATATATATATATATATATATATATATATATATATATATATATATATATATGGTGCTTAGTTGGTCTGACCGAGTCCAGAGGTACCCACCAAGTCTGTAATGGACTCCAAAACCTTGCCATCATCACTTACGGATGAACCATTTTCCAGATAACTAATTCTGCCATTCATAGATCAACTTTAAAAAAAAAAAAACTATTCCCCCCCAGAACGATTTGAGAAAAACCATAAACCCACAGTTGCAACTTTATTCCTTCCTTCCTTCCTTCCTTCCTTTCAAACCTTCATGAAAAAATTCATGAAGGAAGATCAACCGTAGTGATGACTTCATTCCCCAATTCTCAGTTGGTACTTCCTTGCTTGGTACCAGGATGAGACCTCACCTCAAATCTCTCTTTATATAAGAAGACTGCAAGCTCCGTCACGCTACGCTGTCGGTTTCAGATGTCAATAATCGTTCTTCCCTCTTCTTCTTCTTCTTTCAGTTCTTTGTTGGGAAATTCTTTTCTGTGCCTTCGAGAAGTTTTCACCTCAGGCACGCGTGGGTCAGGCTGGGGTGACCTGGATTCTTTGTGGAAAGCAGAAGCAGAGGTAAGCATTCATTTTTTTTTTATTTTTTTAGTCAGTGTTTGATGATGTGTGAAATTTTATCTGCAAATTGTTTTAAAAGACGGAGAATGTTTGAAATTGTGTAGATGTAGTTGTAATTATTTAGAATTTATCATTTGTTTATCTGCTTATATTTTTTTATCATTTGTTTGCGGTTCTCAATTGTTTTAAAAGACGGAGAATGTTTGAAATTGTGTAGATGTAGTTGTAATTATTTAGAATTTAGAATTTGTTTATCTGCTTATATTTTTTTATTATTTATTTGCGGTTTTCTGAATGATGGGAATTTCCTTTTGTCATTTCATTTCATAAACAGAATTTAATATATATATATATATATATATATATATATATATATATATATATATATATATATATATATATATATATATATATATATATATATACATATATATATATATATACACAGTATATTTATATATATATATATACATATATATTCATATGTATATATTATGTATATAATAAAAATCGACAGAAAAGCATCGCAAATCTAGAAAAAAATTACAAAAATATTTCAAAAGTCCGTTTGTTTGTAAATAATATAAAAAACAAAATTATTTTCGAATAAATATATCGGCATAAAAAAAATTCTAAATAAGCTTTGCAACACCTCAGGAAAAACCGATACATTCTAGAGTCAGATCATTAAAAAAAATATAATTCCTGACGAAGGAAAAACCTACATGAAGACTTAATCACTTTAACACCTGAGGAAGATCGACCAGTTTATACCAACCTCCTACTTGAGTCGAAACCAATCGCTGATGAAGACATCAAGTGACGAGAGAGAGAGAGAGAGAGAGAGAGAGAGAGAGAGAGAGAGAGAGAGAGAGAGAGAGAGAGAAAAGAATTAAACAAGAATAAAAGAGGGAGAGAGATTTGAACCAACTCGATCGATAATGAAGACATCAAGTAACTCGATCGATCGAGGGAGAGAGAGAGTGACGGAAGGAGGTTATAATTACCCGTGATCCTTAATCAGCATCAAAGGCCTCGCAAATCGCTATCTATTAACTCGTCACGCTACCGTCAGGTGGAAGGGAAAAGGACGCTGCCCTGGAGAATTGGCCGCCGTATATAAATCACAAGCAATCATATCGAATTAATTGCTTGAGGTTCGTGATACGAATCCTTGTAAGGTGTTGCTTGGAACGATCTTGCTAAGGGGCCGGTGTTTTGGGCTAAAGTGGTTTGCAAGTTGCAGAGCGAGATAGGAGTCTGTGATGCTACTGTTTCATAAGTGTGGATATGTGTGGATGTATGTATGTGTATACTGTATATATATATTTCTTATATATATATATATATATATGATATATACATATATATATCTGTATATATGGTTTAGATTCCTGATTCTTTTAAATTACAGAATCTGGAATCTAAACCGATTTAGTGAAGCTTAACACGAGTGGCATGAATATATATGCACAGTGAAGTTGTGTGGCCATTTTGTGAGAGATATATATATATATATATATATATATATATATATATATATATATATATATATATATGTATATATATACGTATATATATATATAATATATATATATATGTATACACACAAACACTCAAATATATATATATATATATATATATATATATATATATATATATATATATATATATATATATATGTGTATACACGTAAATATATAAACGCATACTGTACATATATGTATATCTCTATATGTACGTATTTTATAGAGATTTTTAAGCTTGTTTCTTGTAAATCATCTATTGAGCTGGTTTTTTAAACTCGTTTCCATGATTCTGATGTTTACTTTGCAAGTTACTCCCAGTGATTTTAACGGTGTACCTGGAAAATATGTTCAAAAATGACACGAAAGTTCTTGGTACTTCCTTCTTTTATCTTTTATTCCTACCATAGCCTTAGCTGTCTATATATATATATATATATATATATATATATATATATATATATATATATATATATATATATATATATATATATATATAAATTATATATATACATATATATATATATATATATATATATATATATATATACACACGTATGTGTGTTTATGTGTTTGCATGTACGACCCACCCAGCCAGTCGCTAATAAATCTAACACGACCCCCCAAAATGATGAACGACAGACTTGAGTTCGCTCACCCTCTCGATTTTAATTAACGAGAAGAAGAAGAGGAGGTTGGTAAACATTCTCCTAATGAACACATTAGATGACTGACTACCACAAAAAACGAAACAAAAAAAATTTAAAGAATGCTTCAGCCCTTCCATCGAAATTCCTCTCCGCATTTATCACGGGATTCGAACACCGGGTCTCCTGCGAAGTGAGGTGCTGGTTCAAGCTTTATGGAGTGCATTGTTATGTTTGAGTCCTTGCTGCATTACTCATTTAATGTGGAGGAATTTGAGGTAGGAGAATTTCTTCCTTCTTCCTGAGACGATGAGGAGTTATGGTGGCATGGCATTCGTTATGTTTTCGGCTTTATTTTGTCTCGTTGTTTAACACTTTGTGTGGGTATTCCTTTTCAGGGTATGAAACTTTGGGTGGTTATTGTATTTTGACCTTAGTTTTACCAGTATAAACCTTATACTGGTATTTTATCTCAGGGCATTAAGTTTTCCGTGGTTAATTTTTTTTAGCGTATAAGATTGTGGACGCGTATTCTGTTTCTAGATATAAGACTTTGGATGGTAATTTTATTTCAAGGTAAAAGTTTTTGAAGGAATACTCAGTTTCAAGGTATGAACATTTGATCATTTTGTTTCAAATTAAAAAAAAATTAATGGCTATTGT
>NC_089787.1:21003123-21005623 GCF_040412425.1 Macrobrachium rosenbergii | reverse complement strand
TGTGTTGCTGTGAAGCGTGGCGTCCTTTTTTTTTTTTCCTCTCTCTCCTTTTTTCCCACCTGGCAAGATCCGAGAGGTTTTTTTTTTCCGAGTCTGAAGATCGGGAGCTACGGTGCATGTTTCAGACGACTGGTGTACGAGGGACCTTGCAGCCATGGCCGATTATCTGGATGACACTTTCGTGAGTATTTCGATTTCTTTGTTATTTTCTGTTTTACCTTCTGTGTCTATTTCACTGTCAAGTTAAGAAGACTGGTTATTTTTGCTTATAATTTATTAATTTTCTTTATCTAAACCTTTTAAATGCTTTTTCAAAGACCCTTCGTCTCTTCCCTGATTTTTAGTTTTTTTTTTCCATGTTTTTTAGGTATTTCATTGTCATCAACCTGTGCCTACTTAATCATCATCGTTGCAAAACTAGAGACTTGTCTAAATATGTCCTGGCTTTTCATTATTTATATAACCTAAATGTTCCTTTGAATAGAGTTTTCAAATATTTTCCTTCACTAACCCACTGGCATGTTTGCTTCAAATCTGAGACTTCCGTTGTGTGCAGTGTTATCAGTTAGTTATTAGTTCTTTTTATATTTTCTTACTGACAAAAAACTGGAGAGTATCAGAGAAGAGTCGATGAGTACACTGGAAATAAAGTAATTATAAAACTCCATACTTCTGGTTTTACATTTTCTTTTAGAGCTCATTTAGGAAATTCTGTCTGGCAAAAAACTGGCTTCTTTAGCAATATTTTCTTTCAGGCTTTTAGTTGCAAAGTGGAAAAATCTTGCAATATACCGTGTTCAACACTAACAGAGGTGTATGTGTATACATATATTTATGTATGTCTTGCTTAGTGTAGAACAGGGGATTTTAAAAAATCTTTCACACTTCAACCGAAGCATTGAAAGTAAGAGTATGCAAAATAAGCTGTTTTTCTTCAAGCACTGTAGAAAATCTTGAAGATAGGATATATATGTATAATATATATGTAAACATATATGCGTGTATACACAACATACGCCCTTATACACGCACGTATATTAGTGCAATTCAACATCCTCATTAAACGTATATTAATCTCGACTCGTTTTCTGTCTTCCCCTTCTACAGACTTGGCAGGACATCGAAACCGTCCTGTTGAGGGACATCAAACTCTCTACCACAGAAAGCGCCACTTCCCCCTTCACGCCGGCCCAACACCCTCAGCAGAATCCTTCTCCTCCGGCGGGAATAGCTCCTCCGATCTTACACACCTTCCCACCGCCAGCTGTCATTTCCGCTTCTCACCCGCCGGAGGCCCCAGCGAAAGAGGAGGAGGAGGAGGCCCATCACCTCGTCACGATGCAGCCGCCCAGAGGCCAGCAGCAACCCGCCGCAGGTGCTGCTGCAGGCGTCTCTCTCCCCGTGGCGGCTCCGGAGTCGAAGTCCAGCCAGGAGGTTCCTGCGTGCAATACCGTCCAGTCCTCAATCCCGGCCCCGTCTGCCCTCCTCCTGCAGCCACAGAATCCTCACGCCCTTCCTGTTCATTCACAGGCTCGCCACACTCACTCGCCGCCTTCAAGAGAAGCCTCGTACCCGACGGCGGCAGCGGCCGTGCCCTACCCTGCGCCGCCTTATCAGGGGCATCACTGGAAAGTTAAATGCGAGTACGACCCAAGTCCGTCTCTAGACGCCCACTGGGAGTACAAGAAGGAGCCTTACTGGCCAGAGAAAGAAGATACCTACAGTATGGAGTATTACCAGACCACCGAACGCCATTTGCCCTACGGGTATTTCCCCTCCACGCCGCCGTACCCAGGAGAGCTTTACCCTTCGGCGGGAGGAACTCCGCATTGCCATCCACACGGCATTCCCTCCGCGTCCCCGCACCCTTTATTGACCCCGCCGTCCTCTCCTCACCTACCGGTACAAATACCCAGGATCCCCAATCCGAACATGCCCCAGGGGATGCCCTCTCATCACGGGCTTTCCTCCGCAATGCCCGTCGGGTATCCAGCGCTCTTGACGCAGCCCCAGGTGCCCATCAAACCTAAGACGCGTCGGAGGAGGACGTGGATCCGTCGGAAGGCAGTTGTCCACACCTGCTCCTATACAGGTTGCGCCAAGACCTACGCGAAGTCTTCTCACCTGAAGGCGCACATGAGGACTCACACGGGCGAAAAACCTTACACCTGCGACTGGAAAGGCTGCGGGTGGAAGTTCGCCAGGTCGGACGAGCTGACGCGGCATTACCGTAAGCACACTGGGGACAGGCCGTTCCAGTGCCGTTTGTGCGAGAGGGCCTTTTCCAGGTCGGATCACCTCAGTCTTCACATGAAGAGGCATATGGCGCTCTGAGATTCACAAGAGATGAATGGTGACCTCATATGCAGGTGACCTCGTTTTGTTTATAAAAACTAAATAACAGAAAACTCAATATTTTGAATTTCATATGGCACTTTGAGTTTCAGGAAAGATTAATGATGATTCTCTCTCCAAGTGCCATCGTTTTGTTTATAAAAAC
>NC_089787.1:20998123-21000623 GCF_040412425.1 Macrobrachium rosenbergii | reverse complement strand
AAAAATCAGTTCCTTACCTTCATGAGATATTGGTGATGACCCATTAGATATTAAATATTGGATATTAGTTATTAGATATTTGTTTGTTTTTTTTAGATATCGCTGACCCATACCTTTCACTTATTTCTCTATTTTATGTAGGTACTGTTGTATATTGACATCAGTTTGACAAGAGGGTTCTGTTCATTATTTATTTGTTTATCTATAAGTCTAGACTTTATCTACTATAAAACTAAAAAAAAATTTATCTGAGTACTATCTTTCCAAATTCAGTGGACACATCATAAATTATCTTACATTGAGTTTATGGATTATGTTTTATAATTATCATAATTATCTCAAGTTAAATTCTCCTTTTTCCAATTTTGCTTTGAATAAAAAAACCGCAAATCTAAAGAAAAAAACCTTACCTCGTTTAAAAAAAAAAAACACCCTTTTAACAACTATTCCTATGAAAATGCGACCTTGAATTTTGTAACTCCCACCTGTCAGTTTCTGTAGGTGACGTCAGCTGTGGTCTCACCTCTGATGGGTCATATGTGTGTGTGTGACCTTTGACCCCTCCGGCCGTAAATATTTAGCGATACAAGCCCATTCACAACAGATATCCAATGCATTTGTAATTCGCCTACGTCTCTGTCAACACTTGGAGAATTACATTATGCTGATGATGTTTTGTACATTATACTATTTCAGCTCCACATTCACTGTATGTCAAGTGCTTCATTCATTTTCTGCTCATTTGAGCATACATTATGTATAATGTATAGTATTCATTATATAAGATATATAGAATTATGTAAGGTGTATACATATACCTATACATTATTCACGCACGCACACACAAACAGTATATATACAGTATATATAGTTATATATACAGTATATATGTATATATATATATATATATATATATATATATATATATATATATATATATATACTATATGTATGTACATATATATAAATATGTATATATATGTATATATATGCATACAAACAGTATATTTATATATATATATATAAATACATATATATATATATATATATATATATATATATATATATATATATATATATATATATATATATATATATATATATATATATATATATATATATATATATATATATATATTTATATATATATATATATATAAGTGGTCTATCACTATTACCTTGGAAATAAAATTACAAAATCATATAATAAACTAGAGATTAAATTCATTAGAGGTACCTGGGAAACATGCATGAATAATTATGGCAGGCACTCGTATTACATGAAACTCTGAACCAGGGCACGTGGAGAGAGAGAGAGAGAGAGAGAGAGAGTAAAGCAAAATGAGATCATTTGGAGAAACCAGTCTGATTGCACCGTACTTCACGCTCGGTGAATATAAAAGTCATTCTATCACAGACGAGCCAAGTCATAATAGAGACTCGGAGTCTCTCGTATTCCCGAGCCTCTCAGAAACGAGAGAGACGAGGAAGACTCATCTGAATCTCGTCCATTTCTCTGCCGGTCGAATTAGACACTTAAACCCTAAATTCGACCTGCGGATTCGACGGTTTTATTGGACGAGCCGAGTATTTTATGGGCGGGCAGAATCGGCCTTAATTAAAGCAGCCAGCAATTAAATGGTGGGGCAGAAGTCATTTAGTAATGATAGAATTGAGAAACGCTTCGAATTTCCGATCTGGTTTTTTGATAAGGAAACGGCATCACGAGGGAAAGGATGAGAGGGTTTTGGACCGTGGGAGGGTGGTGGATTGTGGTGGAGGGGGTTGGGAGATGGATGGTGGTATCTGACTCTTTAGGAGATGGAGCAGGGGAGGTGGGCAAGATTTAGCATGGGATCCTCACGTCATATCAAAGGAAAAACTTCGAATATCATCAATAGCTGAATCTCCTATTACCCTCCATTACTCTTCACAGGCTCAACAATTTCGGCAAACATCAAGAGTTCAGTTAACAAAATATGCAATCATTACGCAATAAGCAATGAGGGAATGCCATTGCCTACGCCATTATAAATTACATTTTTGTGGTAGGATATTTAGTGCAGGACTTTTCATTTTATGATTTCATCTCTTCATGTTGCTTTAATATACATTTAAGACTATTACTCATCCATTCCTGCCTCCCATCACATCACTTCAATTCCCTTTGCAAATTCTATTAAAAACATCTAAGCAATCTATTATCCTTCCTTAACCACCAAAGCAAACATTACCAACCGCCCCCTCTCTCTCTCTCTCTCTCTCTCTCTCTCTCTCTCTCTCTCTCTCTCTCTCTCTCTCTCTCCGTTTTCTATCTCCCCCTTCCCGTTTTCTATTCATAAGTCCCATTACGGACAACCCGAGAGTCCCCATATTTCAAGAGGACGTCCCTTCGAGCTGGGCCTTAGAAAAATATATCCCCCATCAGCTTCGCCTGGGAGAGATTTGTTATGCAAAGACCCTTCTCCGGATACTTATTGGTTCTGATGATCGCCATTTG
>NC_089787.1:20968123-20993123 GCF_040412425.1 Macrobrachium rosenbergii | reverse complement strand
TAATAATAATAATAATAATAATAATAATAATAACAAAGATTAACTCTTCTTCTATGCGGGAATTTATCTCCTCTCCGCAGAGCGCACAGTTAAAAGTCGTCACCCCGGAGCAAAAGTGATGTAGAGAACGCGCCCAGATAAACATCTGACTCTTGCCATTTGCTCCCATGATAAATGAGCCACTGCATCACCCGCCTATACGACTCTCGTATCTCGGCGGACGATCTAACAACAGATCTTAAAAGGCCAATTTGACTGGTAACTATTGACAGGGATAACGAAGGATGGGGGGGGAGGAAGGATTGCAGAGAGAAAGAGAGAGAGAGAATAGGAGAAGAACGAGAAGGTAGGATTTAAGGAGAGTGAAATGGTTTTTCGGACTATGGTCAGCAACATTATTTTAGATGGACTGGGTATGAAAACGGTTTTAACTGGCATTGTATGTCTTTCATAAATGAAGGTGTATGAAATCATTTTGCAAATTATATATATATATATATATATATATATATATATATATATATATATATATATATATATATATATATATATATATATATATATATATATATATACAGTATATATATGATAATTCCTACTTATTAAAATCAAGAGTTTTCAATGATTTTTTTCAAATTATCTTTTGCGTAAAAGTCTTCTTGCGACCCATAGTCGCATCAATCGAGTTAATACCGTATAGACGGGGTATTACAAAATGCCCACGAAAATGCCCAAAACGAAAATGGGATGAAAGAGGGCATACCCAAGGTAATATATGTTTAAAAAAAAACAGGATTATTACGCCAAAGGGCCGAAATTAAAACCAGATACATCACCAATTTTGACTTTCCCCGACCACGACAAACCTGAGGATATGGGAGATTCAGCCGATCACAAACAGGATTCGATCCTGATCCGATCAATCTGCGATACATTTTGGGACGGTAGGATCTAGGGGGCCTTCAGATTATATCTGGTTCAGAGTAATAGATAAAAAATCCTCTTTGGAAATCCCCTTAAAGGCACTGTTTTCACCCTGGGATTAAGTGTAATCCGTTTAGTAAAAATGACTAGCAAGTCACAAGGTGCGACGTTGAAGGTATCACTTTATCCGAACTTCTCTCTCTCTCTCTCTCTCTCTCTCTCTCTCTCTCTCTCTCTCTCTCTCTCTCTCTCTCTCTCTCTCATTTTTGCCTTATGGCTGGAAAAGTGAGTCTAATTCGAAATTGTCCGCACCGGCACAAATGACCAGTGTTGAGGAAGCCTTCATCACGAATTTCGGAGGCCCTTTTGCTACGTTTGACCCCTTCGGCGGGGCATGGAGGGTACCCCACGGGGTTGTGTGGGGGATCTAGATGCGGGCGTCCTCCGGAGGGGGTCCAGGAGAGGGCCTGGTAAGCCATAATGCAGCGTCAGGGAATCCTTGTCGATTATTGTAATCCTACAATGTAGAAATTTAGTGTTTGACCTCAAGTTCCTCCACAAAAGCAACACCGCCGGTGATCGGCTTATTTACAAGCGATGTCTCTATCAAGCAGGGCTCCGGAGATCGAATGGTTTTGGTTTTTCTCGGGTGGGCAAAAATGAGAAACATTAACTGAACGTTTTTTTTTTTTTTTGTTGTATCTTATGAGAAAATGATAAATATTACCTTAATGTTTTTAGTTTTTACTATTGGGCAAAACTGAGAAACATTAACTGAAACTTTTTTTTTTTTTTTTCTGGTGGGCAAAAATGAGGAAGATTAACCGAATGTTTTTTGTTTTTTTCTTTTGGGGAAAATTATAAACATAAATATAATCACCTTAATTTTCTTGTTTTTTCCAGTTGGGGAAAATGAGAAGCATTAACAGAACGTTTTTTATTTTTTTCTAATGGGGAAAAAATAGAAACATTAATTGAATGTTTATGGTTGTCTCTAGTGGCGAAAATGAGAAACACTGATCAAATATTTTTGTTTTTCTGGTGGGAAAAATAAACAACATTAACTGAATGTTTTTGGTTTTCTGTGGTTGAGGGCAAATGAGAAACATTATCTAAATGTTGTTGTTTTCCACGGAGTGGAAATCAGAAACATTATTCCAGGTTCCTGGAATAATGTATCTCATTTCCTGGTTTGTTGAGGGTGAGACATTTTCTTAATCCTGGGCTGGAAGGACGAATCATTTTAGTTTTAACTAACTGCATTCAAACTTCGACTGGAAGCCTACTCTCTCTCTCTCTCTCTCTCTCTCTCTCTCTCTCTCTCTCTCTCTCTCTCTCTCTCTCTCTCTCTCTCTCTTTACACCTTTCTGGCCATGGCAGGTGATGGAATGAAAGTGGATAAGAATTGTTTTAGGTTGATAAACATTCTCAGCTTAATCTACGAATATAAAGAATAAGAATGACTCATTCAAATGCCTAGAAATACGGAAATAACCGATTTATCAGCAATCAAAAGAGACTGACAACGAAAAGAGGTGGACAAACGAAGCAAGTTCACCAGCGCAACATACACGAAAGCCAATCGATAAACAAAACAAAAAGAAAGGATAAAAAAACAGAAGAAAAACGACATCCATCGATCACCCGAACACAGAAAAAAAGAGGAGAAGAAGCAGAAGAGATGAAGATGATTATAGAGAAGGAGCAGAATAACGAGGAATTATACGCAATATCCCAAAGAGATCAGTTTGGCTTCGACATTCTTCGAGAATCGCCTTCTGATTAAATACTCCATTTGGGAGACGGTATGGCTCTCGAAGACCCGTCATTACTATATTATATTAAGTACACTGGGCCCCGGGGCTCGCTGGCTGATGATAGTGACAGGCAGGGCCCAATGGAAGGTTGGGGGCACTCGATGGACGTTAAGTACCCATGACCTAATTGGAAAAATGGTTTCATGACTCCAGCTCATCTGGTATCGTGTTATTGATGGCCCCGGGATCTTACGGTGAGAGGGTACAGTAGTAGTAGTTTCTCTCTCTCTCTCTCTCTCTCTCTCTCTCTCTCTCTCTCTCTCTCTCTCTCTCTCTCTCTCTCTCTCTCTTGACGTTAAAGATGATGATGATGGTAGCATATGGATTGCTTTTTTTCTGGTCCTATATCAAGAATTCCTTCTCTCTCTCTGGAGATGTTGATGATTGTAGCAAATGGATTGCAGAATTTTTTCTGGTCCTGTATCAAGAATTCCTTCTCTCTCTCTCTCTCTCTCTCTCTCTCTCTCTCTCTCTCTCTCTCTCTCTCTCTCTCTCTCTCTCTCTCTCTCCAAAATGCTCTTCAAGGATCATTATAAATTCAAGGGGAAACCTGAGATATTTTATAAAAAGAATCATTTAGCGTTTTAAGGAAAACACTCAGATGCATTATAATAGGAAAATTATTCCTGTAAATGAGGCTAAATATTGACTTCATGTTCCAGACTCGTTAATCTGTTGTATAAGAAAAACATCCGATAGGCAGTTTAGTTTTCTAATGTGAACACAACTTTCGATTTGGTGGGCGATTTAAAAAATTTAGGTGATTATCTTTTATATATATATATATATATATATATATATATATATATATATATATATATATATATATATATATATATATGTGGCCCTGATTGGTCATTATACAAGGGATTTTTAATTTTTTGTTTTAAAACAAACAAACAAAACAAGGCATAAGCACAAGTGTCCCCAGCTTTGTTTGCAAAGGTAGCAACAAAGATTTAAGAGACTGCAAACTTACCCAGTCCCCAACCCGCAATCCCTAACCCCCATTAAAGTCCCTTTTCCAAATCCTGATGTCCCTCGAAATCGACCTACTTGTTGGCAATGACGAGGCCCACCTCCTGTCAAATTTTCGTTTAAATCCACATGGGACCTTTTGCTCAATCCTGGTAACGAAGAAACAGATTGGAAAAAAAAATGAATAAGCCCCTTGCAAATTCAAATTGAGATGTCTACGCATATGCAGGAAGTACAAACTCTCTCTCTCTCTCTCTCTCTCTCTCTCTCTCTCTCTCTCTCTCTCTCTCTGCACAAAAGCAGAAACAAAGAAATTAGGAGCAGAGCGGTTCCTCGTCAGTTGATGATCCCACGAACTTTACTCTGAGAGAGAGAGAGAGAGAGAGAGAGAGAGAGAGAGAGAGAGAGAGGAGAAAACGACCCGACCCGACGTCCCTCGAATCCTTAATTGTATAATTAGGATGATGAATGAAATGTAATTGCCCACTTCGAGGGAGAAGGGTTGATACACCCGAGGCTCCGTAAGGTTCCGTAAGGCTCCGTAATCCGTAAAACGTGTTTTATGGAATCCCGGGAGGTGATTTGCATCGTTACGGCTCGCGTGGAGTGTTGAGGTCCCTCGGCAGACGTAGGGCCACAGACGAAGGGCCACTCCAAAGGGAAAGGCGCAGACGGGAAGAGAGGAATTGGGCAGTATTTGTCTATGATAGAACTTACGATTAACAGGGGAAATTAGGATTTTTGTTTATTTTCTCTTTGGGTATCTGGCGTCGCAATGATTAGGGTCGTACCGGGATTGGGTTAGGAAAGAGAAGGGGTTGGGTAACGGTTGGTAGGGATGGGTTGTGTCCCCTTGTAAAAATTAACTAGCAGAAACAATCAAATTATGAAAAAACCAATTTAGGAATTTCATACACATTCAGATATGTAACTAATACGTTGCATTTTACGAAGTTAAAAAAACACACACACACATAAACAAAAAAACTGTCATTCAAAAACAGTAGAAATTCACAGCAAGGTTTTTGGAAAATAGATAATTAAAAAAAATCCTCAACCCATATAACAAATATTACTTATATAAACAATAGGCCAGAGAGGAGCCAACGTAACTATCATAAAAGTAATATTAATAATAACAGCAGCAGAAGACTGATATTACCAATAAAGGAAGAGAGAATGCATCTATATAATGCAGGTAAACTATCATAATTCTCGTAGTGGTAATAGTAGAAGTGGTAAGAGGCTTAATAGTTGCAGCTCATCCCGAAGTAACATGAGTTACTACCACATACTGAAACGAGCATTTTCGAAAATGGCGGTATAGCATGACAGAGCCCTTTTTCCCCCTAAATCTTAATTGATCCCTGACCACATTACCCTCCACAATGAGAGCCACCCAAAGCAATGCAGCCTCAAACGCTTGTTTGGGGTAGATCCAATTATCCAGCCCTTTACCTGTTTCGCCTCCAAGGAGTGTGTGTGGTCCACTTTGGAACCTCCTTAAGGATATATCAAGTTTATGGCTGTGAATCCTCGGCGTCTTCGACGTGTCTGGTCCTATTCTTGAATGGATCTTAAAGTGGACAATTTTTGTTGGCAGCTTTTGGTTGTGTTAGAATCAGAATTTGCAGGCAGTTCGTGATGACTTCCAGTTTACCGAAGCAGGGGTAGAAAGCATTGGAGTTTGCGGTCAATTTGTGATGACTTTTATTCTATCTAAGTAGGGGCAGAAAGCCTCAGAATTTGCAGGAAATTCGTGATGACTTTCCGTCTCTCTAGGCACAGGCAGAAAGCCTTAGAGTTTGCAGTCAATTGGTGATGACTTCCAGTCTACCTAAGCAGAAGCAGAAAGCCTCGGAACTTGCAGTCAATTTGTGATGAGTTTTGATGACTTTTATTCTAGCTAAGCGGAGCCAGAAAGCCTCAGAACTTGCAGTTAATTTGTGACGACTTTTGATGACTCTCATTCTATCTTAGCAGAACCAGAGAGCCACAGAACTAGCAGTCAATTTGTGATGACTTTTGATGACTTTCATTATATCTAAGCAGATTCAGAGAGCCACAGAACTTGTAGTCAATTTGTAATGACTTTTGATGACTCTCATTCTATCTCAGCAGAGCCAGAGAGCCACAGAACTTGCAGTCAATTTGTGATGACTTTTGATGACTTTCATTATATCTAAGCAGATTCAGGAAGCCTCAGAATTCGCAGTCAATTTGTGATTCCTTTCACTCCATCCAGTGCCAGCTGACCATCACGCCGAGCCATCTATCGGCAGACGTGGCTAATAGCCTCCATTCAACCCTGACCAAAGACCTGTCATCACGTAGCAAGCGAGACGAATCCTTCCCCCGTCAAAGCTGCTGTTACTCGGTTGTTAGTCTTTGAAAATCGAGCTTCCTGAAACCTCTGTGGTGGCGGCTTGGTTCTAAAAGGAATGTGTCCGGCCGAGCTAAAAAGAGGAAGAGGGAGGGAGAGAAAGAGAGAGAGAGGCACAATAATTACAGGTCGTAGCAGTCTATCATGGAGAGAAATGATTGGCCATTGGTCATGGGCCCTTCAAATGGTATACGAGCGTGGAAAATCGGTTATACACAGCTCCGAAGCATAAATAGAGTGCGTAGTGTCTCCCCCCAACAAATAATAAAAAAGTTTAGGGAATCAATACGTGCATCTAGCAAATAATTTCAGGGAGTAAATAAATGGAACTTAATGCAAACACGGACGAGATGGTGCTTTTGTATATGAATGTGTGCGTGCGTGCTTGTGTGTGTATGTATGTGTGTGTGGATATTTATTTGCCAAACCTGAGAGTCTAATGACAAAGCTGTGACAAAGAGATGCGATGAATGAAAATATAAACATGATGTTTTTGACCTACTGCCCATCATAGATAAGAAATGAAAAAAAGGAATACTGACAAATCTTTATAACAAAAGAAAAATATAGCTCTCTCTCTCTCTCTCTCTCTCTCTCTCTCTCTCTCTCTCTCTCTCTCTCTCTCTCTCTCTCTCTGTGTGTGTGTGTGTGTGTGTGTGAGCAGTATAAAATCCCAAATAGTACAGCCACAAGCCCTCCTTAATACTGAATTCGCAGTGCTTTGGAAATAACTTCCTCCCAAAAAAGGGATTACAACTAAAAAGTACATCTGCTCCGGCCAGGAATCGAACCTATGCCGTTTGTATTAAAACAACATATTATAAATTACTTTTGCTGAAGGATTGAAGAGCCTTTTATACGATCATTTCGCATGCGCAGGCGCGATCACTCAAACCGTCCGTTTAAAAATGAAGACAAATCATGACACGCGTCTACGAGGCATCTTTGTTTACGTTACGACACTGCCAAGGAAAAGGTGACCTCGGAGCACATTCCCCTTGAAATACGCGTCGTTTCGTGTTAATCATTCCCCTAATGTATTGGTCTCTGTCACGGCTAAATACTACTTTTAGATACAGATCTACGACGTAATTCATGGTGGAAGAGTAATGGAGGTTTTCTGAGTAATGAAGGCTCTGTACTTTTGTTTAAAGCAAATTATGTTTATTGCTTAAATTCAGACAGATAAAGATAAGCGTGTTATCAACACAGATCGTTAAGTAGTATATTACCAGGCATTGGTTGGTAACACGAAGTTTTCTCTCTCTTCTCTCTCTCTCTCTCTCTCTCTCTCTCTCTCTCTCTCTCTCTCTCTCTCTATATATATATATATATATATATATATATATATATATATATATATATATATATATATATATATATATATATATATATATATATATATATATAAAGTTGATAGTGACAAGCTTATCCAAAAGTTATTATTGTTATTTGGTAAAAATTACTAGTAAATTAAAATTACTAGTAAATTATATATATATAGTGTATATATATATATATGTATGTATGTATGTATGTACACACACACACACACATATATATATATATATATATATATATATATATATATATATATATATAATATATATATATATATATATATATATATATATATATATATATATATATATATATATATATATATACACACACAATTTACTGGTCACTTTTTCCCTCATCAGTATGTAATTGTAATGACCACAATGCCGTCTTAACTTCTCGAAATCTTCACACATTTTGATTAAGCTTGCCACTACTAAGCCTTAGATCCAAATGCAAGAATATGAAGTAATTCTGATGACCTCAGCAAAATCAAACCCGCATCCAGTTTACGACTGGTCTATGTGGAACTGCTTATGTGTTTATGATTCAAAATTCTAGTTATTGAAAAAAAAATTTAAGTAAACAATGAGGCCTAAAATTCACTGACATTTATACCGTCTTGCTTTGTTAGGTTGAATCCAGGGGTCCAAACAAAAAAAGTCCCTCGGCTCAGCTGCAACCCCTTTCATCCCTTAACTGGCTCTTTCTTCATTCTTGCTTTAAAGTGAATGTTTAATCAAAAGAAAAATATTGCAAAGACAAGAATAAGTTTACTTACAAGAGAAACATTAAAAAGAAAAAAACCAATCTTCATAACACGAGAAACATTACGATGAAAAGAATGTTTAACGAAGTGAGAAACATTACAAAGAATGCCTGAAAGCAACACCACTTGGCTGGGATCCCATCTCCAGGTGTTTAAGAATATTTCCCCTTATCAGTTCGCTGAATCAGCGTATATCTGGTTCTGAATATTTTTTACTAATTTTTTTTTCTTAATCCAAACCTTCCTGATCAAGTTGCGATATCCGTCGAGACGTTTCCAGAACGGTGAATTATCCATCGTATAGGATAATGGATTGCAATGCTTCTTATATATGCCTTGAAGAAGTCCCCCACTCCCTCTTTATCAGATTAAAAATGAAGAAGACAAAAAAGCAGTTATAACCTAAAGCTTACGCCGGTAAATTAGCCAGTTTATGTGAATTTGCCGAAGCCATTAGACCAGTGGTTCTGAACCAGGGGTGCGAAGCTGGTTCCTAAGGGGTGCGAGGATGCCCTATGAATAATTAAAGCAGGATGTATTCTTATATACCCATTTTATATTTTTGCAAAAAAGTCAAAATGAATAAAATAAAATAATAATAATTATTATTGTTTTTAAGCAACCCAGGGGTGCGAGAACTGACTGCTGATTTCAAAGGGGTGCATACATTGAAAAACGTTACGAATCTTTGCATTATACAGAGAGTATAAGTGGAGAAACGTTTCATTTTCGTTATGTCATCATCAGAGTTGCTTGCGGAGTAATTTACTTTGTGCTGGAGAGAACGAAAAAAAAACTTGAGAATGGAAACGCCTTTTTAAATGCGATTATTTTTCTTCTGCGGCTCGGGAGACTGGCTGGCTTTTGAAGCGTTGAGAACTAGATTCTCTCTCTCTCTCTCTCTCTCTCTCTCTCTCTCTCTCTCTCTCTCTCTCTCTCTCTCTGTTGAGAGCTAGATATTCTCTCTCTCTGTCGAGAACTAGGTATTCTCTCTCTCTCTCTCTCTCTCTCTGTTGAGAACCAGGTATTCTCTCTCTCTCTCTCTCTCTCTCTCTCTCTCTCTCTGTTCTCTTTCTGTTGTGAACTAGGTATTCTCTCTCTCTCTCTCTCTCTCTCTCTCTCTGAGAACTAGATCTCTCTCTCTCTCTCTCTGGGTTGAGAACTAGATCTCTCTCTCTCTCTCTCTCTCTCTCTCTCTCTCTCTCTTTCTGTTGTGAACTAGGTATTCTCTCTCTCTCTCTCTCTCTCTCTCTCTCTCTCTCTCTCTCTCTCTCTCTGCAAAGCTCCCGTTCCATGACGGATGAGAGCACTACGTCACGACGCCCCGCCCACCCACTCCAGAAATCGCCAATTAGCGGCAAGCAAGTGGCCCCCATCACTTCGGATGGCGCATGATATCTCGTCCACCTTCTCCTTCCTCCGCCGTATGGTAATTAGGGGGGGTGGCGGTGGTGGCGGGGGAGAGAGATAGAGAGAGAGAGAGAGAGAGAGCTCCAACGCTCCCTGCTCCTAGCAGCAGCCTTTTTCTGAACGTTCTCCTTTCCGTCCCGCGAGAATCCATCAAAAGCGGAAGTCAGGGGCGTGACAACCGCTGAGACGGATAGCGCGCGAGGCGAGTGTATATACACGGCTCGACGGCTCGGCTCGGCGGCGCTAAGAACCGGTAGGAAAATGTATCATTAAGCCGGGATAATCTCGCTCCGGGATCGTAATGACGTCAGTCACGGTGATCAATGAGGTGGAGGGACTCGCTACAGGGATACTTGCTCGCTCGCGCTGATAAACGTCGGTGGGTGTAATCAGCGCGGCGGTGCCACGGCTTACTTCAAAGGGAAAGCTGCTGCTGCAATTGAGGGGGCTTCTGGGTGCCTCCTGAGGAAGGCGCGGAGTAGCCTGATAGCCTGGGCGAGGGATGATTATATATATATATATATATATATATATATATATATATATATATATATATATATATATATATATATATATATATATATATATATATATATATATATATATATATATATATATATATATATATATATATATATATATATATATATATATATATATATATATATATTTAGCTTCAAACAAAATCTACATGCTAGCAGATTACCACAAGTAGTGGAACTTGTTACAAGATCAAGAAGTTATATAAAAACAAGTAAAACCCCTAAAAAAACACGAAATAAAAGAGAGGAAAAGAGAGAGAGAGAGAGAGAGAGAGAGAGTTAAAAAAAACGCCTGCTTTATTGTATAAAGTCAGGTGATAATCCCCAAGTAAGTGAACCAGACGAGAGGAAAAAAATAAAAAAGAAGAAGAAGAATAAATAAAAAGAAGAGGGAGAAGAAGAAGAAGAATGAAAAGAATAAAGAAGAAGAAGAAGAAGAATAATAAAAAGAAGAAGAAGAAGAAGAAGAAGAAGAAGAAGAAGAAGAAGAATAAAAAGAATAAAAAGAATAAGTAAGAAGAATAAAAATAAGAAGAAGAATAAAAAGTATACAGAAGAAGAAGAAGAAGAAGAAGAAGAAGAAGAAGAAGAAGAAGAAGAAGAAGAAGAAGAATAAAAAGAATAAGTAAAAAGAAGAAGAATGAAAATAAGAAGAAGAATAAGGAGAATAAAAAGAAGAATAAGAAAGGAAAAGAATAAATAAGAAGAAGAAGAAGAAGAAGAAGAATGAGAAGAATCGGGACCACCTGATCCCTGAACGCATCGTTTCACGTCTGGTCCTATGATGCATCGCCTGGCGGAAAATGAAGCGTAATTAGACGGGGTGGTTTTAATTTAATAATCCTGGCACTCCATCTTGCACGCACTCAGCCATGATCCCTCTACTCTTTTTATTATTATTTCGTTGGATTCTCTCTCTCTCTCTCTCTCTCTCTCTCTCTCTCTCTCTCTCTCTCTCTCTCTCTCTCTCTCTCTCTCTCTCTCTCGTCTTTAAATTGATTCGGCTGATTGAAGACAAGGAGCTTTTGACACGCTGCGGTGGGGATGGGGCCAGGATATTGGGGGTGGGTGGCTGGGGTGGGTTATAGAGTAGGGGGGTGCCGTTGCAAAGAGTAATTGATATTTACCGGGAGTTGTGAATTTCAGGGTTTGAGAGAGAGAGAGAGAGGGAGGGAGAGAAAGAGAGAGAGACGGGGGGGAAAGAGAGAGAGAGAGAGAGAGAGAGTTGGGAGAGAGAGAGAGAGAGAGATTCCATGATTCGTAACAAGTAAACGCCCCTGCCTTATAATAAAAAAGTTAACATCCTTATAAAAAAAAGTAATTGCTCTCAAGTTTTGAAAAGGCAAGTACTCCCGCCTTATAAATGATAAAACCCCCGGTTTATAAGGTGGTAAGTGGCCCCCCACCCTTCATCTTATCCTATTATTTTTCATGCAAGTATAATTCATCTATAGGAAAGCTATAGAATTGCACTGAATACTTGTCATGTTAATTATTTTGCATAGAATCAACAGACCCACTAGAAGTTTTGTTCGATTTCAGTATTTGTGTCTGCGTGCTGTTCTCAAAAGATGGACTATCACCACTATCTTAAGCATAGACCTTGGTCAACAATCTCCTGGTAGAAGTATTGTGCAGATAGGCTGTCAGTCAGGATATAGGACCGGTTCCAATTTTTATCCGGATAGAACCCAAAATTTGACGGACTGGCAACTTGGTCCCATGACCTGCCTGCACAAGCAATGTTCACGATGATCTGGACAAGAAAATACGTCCTAACATCCTAACTTGCAATTAAATCAACTTTCTAACGAAAGTTCCTGAAATTTCGTTGACACTGTTATCAAAAGGCCATTTTAAGATAAAGAAAGGAGTGTAAGAAGCTTGGAAATTAGAACTCAAAAGGAAACAAATGAAAAATGCGCTGAAGTTTCTTCGGTGCAATCGAGTTTTCTGTACAGCGTACAATCAAGACCACCGAAAATAGATCTATCTTTCGGTGGTCTCGATATAATGCTGTATGAGCCGCGCCCTGTAAAACTTTAACCACGGGCCGGTGGTGGCCTTTAATATATCATTGCCAGAAGCACGATTATGGCTAAGTTTAACCTTAAATAAAATAAAAACTACTGAGGCTAGAGGGCTGCAATTTGGTACGTTTGATGATTGGAGGGTGGATGATCAACACTCCAATTTGCAGCCCTCTATCCTCAGTAGTTTTGAAGATCTGAGGGCGGACAGAAAAAATGCGGACAGGCAGGCAAAGCCGGCACAACAGTTTTCTTTTACAGAAAACTAAAACCATTTTTCTAGGGATAACAATCCTGGCAAACAAATGCTCACTCATCAGACGTACAAGGTTCGACTCACTCCAGCCATAAGCACCATAAGTCAGCCCATTTGATAAGGGGGCCGTAATGACGCAGAAGATATTCTGACAGTGTCTTAATATAATCCCCCAACACGAGAAACATTACTCACGCGAATAGTACAGAGGTCTCACCTGATCAAGTGGAACTTATCATTTACAAATTCCTCAGCGGGAAACGAAGAGGTGGTCGTGTTTACATACCTCATGTGGTGGAAAGTTCCGTCTTTTTTTTTTTTTTTAAGGGATAATTATTCCTTCGCCATATTTGCTAAAGGTGATCTGTGTTACTACTGTGCTAATTCAGTTTTGATATATAGGGTGCAAGTCGGCGGTAATTCATGAATTAAGTGTGATGGCTCAGAATTGATTTATAAATAACTGTCAGTTCGCGATACTAGACCAAAGAGTAATACATTCTTACGAGTTATTCCAAAAATTCATAGAATTAAAAGACATTACGGTGAAGAGACAGATGGAAAAATTACAAAAGGAAAATCATTTAGATAAAATAGAAAGTTAAAATGATTGGGCATTGCCGTTTTGAGTAATATAATCTCGCACCATTTAACAATAACAATGATTGAAAGGATTCCCTTTAAAAGGTGATTTTTAGTGTTCCAAAATCAATCTCTCTCTCTCTCTCTCTCTCTCTCTCTCTCTCTCTATATATATATATATATATATATATATATATATATATATATATATATATATATATATATATATATATATATATACATATACATATACATATACATATACATATATATTATACCTGACCTCCTATCCGTTCCTCTCTATTGTAGCATATTTGAAAACCTATATATTTTTTCAACACCAATTTATTTACAAAAAACAGCAGAACCAGTTTAGCTGCCTTCACTTATAAAAACAAGTCAAATACTTATTTTACTTATATTTGCACACAACAGCTGCTATATTTAGCAGAAGCAAAAAATAAAAAACAGGAACTACCAGCACTCATCTATGAGGCTTTCGTGACCACCCCATCGCTGCTGTCATTATTCAGCTCATCGATATAAACAGGAAAAAAGCATGAGCTGAAATTTAAAAAAAAAAAAAAAAAACAGGGCAACACCTTGCAAGCATAATGGATGAACAGTATTTGATTTTTTTTTTTTTTTTTTGCCATCAGCTCTGTTTATTATTATAAGATAAAATCGGCAGCTGATGCTGCGTACATTTTCCTCAGTGGCGAACCACGAATTTGATGGTAATGGTTCTCAGTGGAGAAAAAGACTCACCCTGATGAAACCAATGGTTGGTCGTGGTCAATATTAGGCATCAGAAAAAACTAGATAAACCAAAAACGAAAAGCAGTTTTTTTATTCAAAGGACAGAATTTTTCTAAAGACTTGAGATGTTGCTTCGTCTATGTTGGATGGTACGAGTCATGGAGTCTACACCAGGCTTTTTGTTCCATTTAGCATTTCACTACACTTCCCGGTTGCCTTTGAGAGAGAGAGAGAGAGAGAGAGAGAGAGAGAGAGAGAGAGACATTGAGTGGAAGAGTTGAGAATATATGAATTCTGAGTTACGTCTCTTTTGGTTTATGAATTCTGAATTGCGTCTCTTTATGGTTTATGTATTTGGGAGAGAGAGAGAGAGAGAGAATGCTGTTTGAAACGTACTCAGTGGAAAAGTATTAAGGTAAAAAGTTTTGATGAGCGTATCTTTAAAGTTTACGTAATTGAGAGAGAGAGAGAGAGAGAGAAGAGAGAGAAATGAAAACATAGTGTGCATCGTACTCAGTGGAAAAGTATTAATATATAAAGTTCTGATGTGCGTCTCTTAAAGGTTTATATAATTGAAAGAGAAAGAGAGAGAGTAATGTGAAAATATTGTCAGTCGTACTCAATAAAAAAAAAACATTATTTAATGAATTTCAGATGTGCTTGTCTTTAAAGTTTACGTAATTGAGAGAGAGAGAGAGAGAGAGAGAGAGAGAGAGGTTCCTTTAGTAGTTTATTAAAGGATTCTCCGATCCTGCGAGCGATAGAGGCCTCTCCGGACGCGTTGCATCCACAAGGGACTTGTCGGGTGTCACAGGCGAGATTTCATAAACACCACGTGAATGGTGGCTTAAGTATAGTAGCATAAAATTGTTTTCTTTTTTGTTGTGTTTTGTTTGTTTGTTGTTTGTTGTTCGTGTGTCCCTCCGTTGTTAGAGGCCTTTGTTTAGACCTTTATCTGGGACGTTGTTTGTCAGCGGTGAAATGTGAAGTGTTTTTTTCAAACTTGGATGTGGTGAATATGCAAATTTTATTTTTCGGATTGTCTTTAGTATCTTTCTTGATTTCTCTGGTCTTTCCTCACTTTCGCTTCTTCTTCTTATCATTCTTTGTATTCTTCGTCTCCCATTTCACTGACTTTGTGGTGCACTGGTCCCTAGCTCGGCTCAAAAAGCGAAGAACCTGTGTTCGATTCCCAAACCGGGTGAAGGAAATGGTTTAGTCGGCTTCCTTAACATTCCATTATGCCTATGTGGACATTAGCAGGATTTAGATCACCTGAGGTAGGGAGGGCCTCGACGAGGTAATCTTCGCTCCAGAAAGGTGAAACGATTCCCCAGATACTGCTTTCTCTCTCTCTCTCTCTCTCTCTCTCTCTCTCTCTCTCTCTCTCTCTCTCTCTCTCTCTGATTTTGTAGACTACGTTAGATATTAATTCTACAGAATTATACATAAATTTGATAACATTTTCAAATCATATTTTTTTCAAGTATTAGACGATGAATTATCAACATTTTTCTGTCAGGGTTTTACCTCTGCGAGTTCAGATTTTGGTTTATTCAATGTTTTTACGAAAGATTCACATTTTTACTTGGGTAAACGCTTACTCATTAAACGTTAAACGTTCCTTCATTAGTTTATCCCTTGAACGAGGGCAGGCGTCAATTAATTATATGTTTTACTGAGTCCCTTTTACAGGATTAAACTTTAAATGAACGTTCATTAGATTATCCCTTTAAAGAGGGCAGACTTCCATTTATTAAACGTTTTAACGAAGTTTATATGAAATATTTCCCCTTTTAAAGGACCCAACTTTGATATATCGAACGTTCCTACTGCAGATTATCCCTTTAAAGAGGGCAGACTTCCATTTATTAAACGTTTTAACGAAGTTTTTACGAAATATTTCCCCTTTTAAAGGACCCAACTTTGATATATCGAACGTTCCTACTTCAGATCATCCCTGTAACGAGGGCACACGTCCATTTAGCAGCGTTTACACTCATTGCTTCCTGGATTGCTTGCGCCGAATGGAACACATGCAATTTAAACCGCTTCGTTAGAAACACCCAGTACCCGGGCGTAACAGAGCGGTAGATGTTTTTGCAAAATCGCAAATTGCATCCGTTTTGACGATAAATGTAGCCTTCGGAGACCTGCGGAGCCAAAAACTCTCATTACTGATAATTGCCAGTTAGTGCCTGGCGCTCATTCGAGCGATTCGTACAAGGACAAACGTATCGGTACAAAAAAAAAAAAATATATCATAAGTCAAGATCAGGAAATTTCATGGTTGGAAATGGCGATTAAAGGATAGATTGCACGTCTTCTTATATAGCAAATAAAGACGTGGACTCGTTAAGCCCTCGGAGGCTGAAAATTGAAGTGGATCTCGGTAGAAGAAGAAAGATACAATACATAAATTAGAAAGAAATCTTTAGCGGCTGACAGTGATTTACGCCTCGCCGAAGTAACTCGCTAATTAAGACCTATTTGAACGAGGAATGAAAGAAAAAAAAAATAAGATAAAATAAGATAAACTGAGCGAGGGAAAGGTGACGCAAATAAAGGAGCGAGAGAGAGAGAGAGAGAGAGAGAGAGAGAGAGAGAGAATGAAGGCTAATGAAAGATATCAGAGATAGAATAAACATAAGGTTCCTACTCGGCCGGGCGACAATAATACAATCAGGCCCTCGGGAGCGAGACATCAAGCGCTGATTTAAAAAGTGACAATAAATTACTACGTGTGGGCAAGCACTGGCGGTTATCTCCTCTCTTTTTTTTTGTGTCTTGATTTATTCCTCCTACCTCTTCTCCTTTCTCCCTCTTCTTCTTCCTCTTTCTCCCTCTTCTTCCTCTTCTTCTCAAAGGATTCCTCCCACAATGCTGTTGCGAGGCCTTTCTCTTTTTCTCTATTTATTCATCCTACCTCTTCTTCTTCTTCTTCTTCTTCTTCTTCCTCTTTCTCCCTCTTCTTCTTCTTCCTCCTCTTTCTCCCTCTTCTTCTTCCTCCTCTTCCTCCCTCTTCTTCTTCTTCTTATTCTTCTTCTTTCCCTCTTCTTCTTCTTCTTATTCTTCTTCTTTCTCCCTCTTCTTCTTCCTCTTCCTCTTTCTCCCTCTTCTTCTTCTTCTTATTCTTCTTCTTTCTCCCTCTTCTTCTTCCTCTTTCTCCCTCTTCTTGTTCTTCTTCTTCTTTCTCCTCTTTTCCTCCTCTTTTCCTCCCTCTCTTCTTCTTCTTTTCCTCCTCTCTCTCCCTCTTCTTCTTCCTCCTGCTCCTCTTTCTCCTTCTTCTTCTTCTTCTTCTTCTTCTTCTTCCTCTCTCCCTCTTCTTCTTCCTCCTCCTCCTCTTTCTCCTTCTTCTTCTTCTTCTTCCTCCTCCTCTCCTCTTCTTCTCTTCTTCTTCTTCTTCTTCTTCTTCTTCTTCTTCTTCTTCTTCCCGCAGGAGTCCTCCCACAATGCTGTTGCAAGGGAAAGGGGGGCGTTGGGGGGCGTCGCAGAATAACCTTTTCAACCCTATACGGAGCAGGTGGGTTCATCCGCGACCGGGCTAAGGATAGATGTTTACAAATGGAATCTGTTTCTGATTCATTTTGGGGTTTAATTCTTCGATGATTTGGTTCCTGTATCGTTTTAGTTATTGGTTTGTGGTCGGTAGCATATGCCTTTGTTTGTCTGTGATAATAATAATAATAATAATAATAATAATAATAATAATAATAATAATATATTATGTTTGGTTCCTGTATCGTTTTAGTCATTGGTTCGTGGTCGCTACAATTCACGTCTGTTTGTGATAATAATAATAATAATAATAATAATAATAATAATAATAATAATAATAATAATAAAACGTCTTACTGACAATTAGCTCTACATTCCTAAAAAGACGAATCCACTTTGAATAATAATAATAATAATAATAATAATAATAATAATAATAATAATAATAATAATAATGACTTCTTATGAACAATGAACCCCACCTTCCATTGCCAAGACAATAAAAATCTACTTTGAATAATAATAATAATAATAATAATAATAATAATAATAAATAATAATAATAATACGTTTCTATTAAAAATGAGGTCCACCTTCCCATACCAATAATAATAATAATAATAATAATAATAATAATAATAATAATAATAATAATAATAATAATAATAATAACAACAACAAGACTTCTTATAAACCCCACCTTCCATTGCCAAGACAATTAAAAGCAAAAACAGGTGAATGAATTCAGACAATTCCCTCCAAACACAACCACTGGAACCTGGCATTCTCCAAATACTCTCCGCGTCTCAAAGCTTGCCATTTCAATCCACGCAACTTCGCGTGCCGAGGCCCCATAAATCAGCGGAACGATTCCGAAAACGAACTGGGAAGGGAAAAAAATACATTTAGTAATTGGTAATTGCACTCAGAGGTAGACACGTAATCTCCGTGACGTAATTATGAAAGATCTTTTCGCTGTTCATGGTTCGTGAAGGGGCCCCGATAAGTAATGGAAGAGCTACTTAGGAGTAATTTAGCTTTAGGGGGAGGAAGAGGTGGTTTGTTAGAAGATTATAAGTTTTCGGTTTGGATAAATCTGTGTTTATGTGTTTATGTATGTATATATATATATATATATATATATATATATATATATATATATATATATATATATATATATATATATTATAAAACAGAACGAATCAGTCAAAATCAGCTGTTTCGTTTCGAGATAAATGTTCTTGAGTTATTATTAGATATCTAAGAGCAATATATACATATAAATATATATATTGTATATACTTATACATAAATATAATATATAAACTTATACATTTATATATATTTATTAATATATACATATATTGCATAAAACGTTGATGTAATCAATTAATTTCATAAAATAAGGAGAGGACTTCAAAATCGCCATTCAGAAGAATCAACCAGCAAAAAAAATTATCAAGAATGCTGTCGTAGTAATACATACGCTTAATCCGATATTGTTTTCATAAAAGAAAATATACAGATAGAGTAAATATATGTCAAATAAGGACCAAAAATAAATATCCATTAAATTGAATATAGAATTGAATATTGGATTTAGGCCAAATATCAAACACGGGGACCTACGAGGTCATTCAGTGGTGAAACGGAAATTGACAGTAAAAGGTTTGAAAGGTGTAACAGGAGGAAAACCTCAAAGCAGTTGCACTATGAATCAATAATGTTAGGAGAGGGTTGAGGAAAGTAAGACGGAAGAAAGAGAATATGAAAGGAGGTACAGTAAAAGGAATGAAATGGGTTGCAGCTAGGGGCCTAAGGAAGGCACACTGCAAAGAACCTTAATAAGTAATGCCTACAGTGCACCGCTTGAGGTGCCCTGACGGCAATACCCTCCTACGGGGCATTTGGTTAAAAGAATGACTTAAAAACGGTTTACAGCGAATTCGTATAATTATTTTCTGAAGAAACAAAAATCCGTAGGAAGATTCCCTTTTGGAGCAGAACCCACTTCAGAAATAAATGTCTTTCAGAATAAGTTACTCCCTAATTAAACCGAGCTTGGCCCGGGTCCTGGACGGTTCCTGGGAGCTAAATTCGGCGACTGGACCGGTGCGCGAATTGGCTTTCCAAGTGTGTGTGTGTGTGTGTCTGTTCGTTCGTTCTATCTGCTAATTGATTAAGATCAGGCTTCTAAGCGAGGAAGGTTGGTTGCCTGTGTTTGGCCCGAAGGCGTTTTTCTTGATTTCTTGATAAGGGGGAAAATCAGTTGGTGATTCGGTTAGGTATTGGTTTGTGGAACGTGTTTGTGTGTGTGTGTATGTATGTATGTGTATATATATATATTATATATATATATATATATATATATATATATATATATATTATATATATATATACACACACCCATATATACACGCACTCACACACATGTATGTATATATATGTATGTATGTATGTATGTATGTATGTATGTATGTATGTATAAATATGTGTGTGTGTGTTTGTATGTGTGCGCTGCTTTTGTTGATTCCGTACGCTGGGATATGGAAGTTCCTGTGGGCCTACCAGGGACCTGGAAGATGCTATTAAACTTACATGGACCTGGTAGACTCCTGTAGTTTAACACTGCATCTCAATGCTTATTTACTTATTTTTATTTATTAATTTATTCATAATCATGGAAGGTCTTGTGTCATTATGGTCTCCCCAATAACACGTAAAACGAACGGAGCAAATGAAAAGTTAAATCTCGACGGAGCCTTGCTGAGCAAGTTCAACGTAAATGGTGGAGTACTACAGGGTAATACCATGTCACCTTTGCCGTTTGGCTTTCTCATTGATTTTATAATGGAAGAATAAGTAGTAGGAGGTGGAGGAGAAGGTTTAGGATGGAATAACGACAGAATATTTTGAAGGTTTTGTATCTTCAGAAACATTAAAACAAAAAAGATCCCCTTCAGAACATTATCCAACATGAAACTCTCCGCCATCAAGTGCATTCACAGTTCCCCTTCCCCCCCCACCCCCCTTTTCGAAGATCCATGTCCTGCGAAGGTCATGCATCTTGCGTATCTTCCTCCCCTTGGCATAAGCACCTTTGGCGGGTCCTGCAATGTCCACTAATTTGCCGCTATCGAGGAGCATCGCCTGTGTAAATATGACAAGTGTTTTCCGGGCTGGAGGTGATTACGTCGCCGTTAGTCTCAGTCCGCAGCTGTATTTGGCCCGGTCTCACTCTCATAAGTCAGGAGGGCCCTGGTATATCTCTCCTAACCGCAGCCCCACGGCCACGTGACCTCCTATCTCTATTCCCAGCCCGGCCGTAAGTCATCGCGAAGCCTCGCTGAAACTCTGATTAGAGGCGAGATGCTCTTGTGAAGAAAGCCATCGCGGTCCTGGCTTACTTGAACGGCGCGCATCCGCTGAGCCGTATTTCTCCCGAAGTGACAATGAGTTCGCGGAGTTCCCGCGTAAATAAGGATAAACAAAGTCTCCCTGGAGTGAGTTATAGCCCAGGAAGGGGCCAAATTAGTCTTTTTGGCAGAGGAAAGACGAAGGAAAAATTTAAAGCTTTCTCGAACGGGAATGATTGAACGAGGAGAATTTCTTACTGGGTGCTCGTTTTATCCAGCAATCTTTATCGGCCCGTGCGTTCGTCGTATCTTCAGGTTCTGTCTGTCCGCCCGATCTGTATCGGATCTAAGGCGAATAGAAATTTTATTTGAGAACGAACCGGAGAATAAGTATCGTCTATTTAAAAGCCAATACTCAAAAATGTACCAAATTATGTTTGTTTATATTGACGTTCATTGGGGTTTGATGTATATCACTGTACGCTTAAAAAGAATTATATTAACATAGATTGAATATACCATACAAAAGAATCACTTTGATGTGGACTGAAGAAATGCTTAACCAGGTCTTGAAAATTCTGTTGCATAAAACTTACAGATGATTTTTCTGGTAATTCAGCTTGATGTCTGTGACCTCTTGGTGATATTACGTAACAATATTCTTAATAGGTATTGAATACTTAGGTATTATGATTACCAGTCACTTGTTTGCAGTTATGAACATTGGATAACATAATCATGATTCAATTCAAATTAAGTTTCTACTAAACACTTCAATGTGTTCAGTTTGATAAATGGTTAATTATATATATATATATATATATATATATATATATATATATATATATATATATATATATATATATATATATATATGTATATGTGTGTGTGTGTGTGTGTGTGTGTGTGTGTGTGTGTGTGTGTGTGTGCGTGTGCACATGCATGATTATTTGTGGATATCCTGATTCTTTTGTCGTCCTATCCATATTTCTCCATTAACTAAACCTTGTTGTGTTCAAGTTTTCAGACAATTTCCAATATTCCTTTTATTCTCCTGTCAGTAATATTCTCTCCTGCGTCCAGGTGCCATCCTTACCATTTCTACCGTTGTTCTTCTTCTTTTTGTTTCCCCCATGTTGTTTCATCGCCACAACAGCAGCAGCTTGACGATTTGCACACAGGATCTTATCCCAAGCTCGATCAGATTTGTCGATCGTTTCCACTCTTCTAAGGCAAAGATTAGAGAAGAACCGGTGGTTTTCGAATTCCGGACGTCCATTAAAAAGAAGAATAGATAGGATAGAAAGAAATAGCTGATCGCTTCGCATCTTGTAAGAGGCTTCTAATCAGCCAATTACGAGCAACGATTATTGCCACTTACAGGAGACACGTTGCCAGCAGATACTAATCTGCTCTTGTATATCGTCTTGTGGTCATGTCTTCGATTTCTCTGGCCAAGGCTGGTCAGTATCAGGACACTCTTGTCGCCTTGTTAATTTTAAAAACAAGCGTAAATTTTTTGAGTAATTTTTTGGTTTCTGTGTTCAAAAATCGTCAGCCATCGTCAGCCATGTTTCTGTAATATGAGTCGAGTCAAGGAAATTGGTTTTTCATCATATAATTCTCAAAGTATTTTAGACGAGTGTTCACAATGGGGAGAAAAAGAGAGACAGACAGACAGACAGACAGACAGAGTGTACGGCTATAATGTATATATGTACACATATATATACTGTATGATTTATAGTGACCAAGATTATATTTATCATTTGACAAAAATCCTTATATATAATTGCAAAGGACAAAAAGACTTTTCTTTTTCAGATTTTCAAAAGTATCATTGCCCAAAAATATACTTCAAATATACTTCTTAAGAAGTGGACTGGATCCTTTGAAAGTTGTAACAAAATAGTTTTCATACAAATATACATTAACTACACAAGGATGTTCTTTTTGAGTCCTGAATTTGCCAGAATGTCATTTTGATTAGTAATCCCTTTATTGTAAAGGAAAAATATGACTCAATTTACTAATAATTCGATCTATTTCAGATGGTGATTTGTCTCCATCAACGATGGCTCATCACGAAAGGTTAGTCAAATCCGTTGTTCATTTCCATTATCTAGAAGAGTATAAGTTTTTAATCATATCATAAATATTAGGAAATAAGTGCATAAAAGGAAGTTAAACTAGTGGTATATATATCTCAGCCTCTCGCTCTCGTCTGCAAGATTATCCAGGGTTTGTCAATGTTATTAAAAGTGCTTAATCAGATTTCCCTGTATGCCCGGTAGACGCTATAATTTCTGTGGAAGTTTCAACCTATCAGCCAGTAAGGGAAAAAGTATTGATATTTTCTAAAGGGAAAAGGTTATTGAAATACAGAAAACTGTTTTTCTTACCCATCAGGCAAAAATGGGACTCGTACTGATATTTCCCCGAGTGCCTCCTAAAGGAAGGACGATTATAAGTTAGGAAAAAGTCAGGAACTGGGAGACAATTCAAACAAGTAAACAATGCGCCGAGGGAGTTTTCTGTACAGCCGCTACAGCGTATATTATGGCTAACTTTAACCTTAAATAAAATCAAAACTACTAAGGTTAGAGGGCTGCAATTTGGTATGTATGATGATTGGAGGGTGGATGATCAACATACCAATTTGCAGACCTGTAGCCTCAGTAGTTTTTAAGATCTGAGGTCGGACAGAAAAAAGTGCGGACGGACAGACAAAGCCGGCACAATAGTTTTCTTTTACAGAAAACTAAAAACTTCAGTGGGAAAATGGAAACCGTGGGAAGGGTTGAATCGGCGGGTGTTACGACTTCACCCTCAAGACCATTTGAGTATAACACGGATATAGACCAGCTCTCCAATCTACAACTTGGCAAATCGTTTCTCTCAGCTGGTCTGACTTTACAACGGCCCTACAATAATCCGCTCTGTGTCGATTCAGGGTAAGAGATCGATTAAATAGATATTATCGAGAAAGAGACGATAACTTAGAGATGAAGTATTTACGTATTTATGAACTTGGCACAGTCAGAAAGAGATAAGGGGTCCCTTATATGAATGCTATTGTCACGAAGGCGAGACTGCCCATTACTCTTTGTGTATGGCGTCCCCGGGGTTATATGTTTTCCCTCGACAGTTTTGGGCATATGACGTTCCCTCCCCCACCCCACCCCCCTAAAAATAGCCCATTTTAACAGTCGAAATATTCAAGTCGATTATCCTCTGATTAGAAAAGTTTTCCCTCAAACCGCATCTTTAATATCTCCGTTTTCTATTCTGTAAATAATTCATTTTGTTTCTCCACAAACTTCTAGCTTTGTTTTTCGTTATTTCTCTCGTTTTCAGAAATTTGTATATAATTGGACGTGGCCCAGTGGTTATAAGTAATGCATCGACCTTACGAATGTAATTGGGAGGCACTTGAGTCCTTCCTCAGCGTGACTAATGTGGGTCGCAGTTATGGGGGAAAATGTAAGGGCAAGCAACCTCATCCCCTCTGTTTTAGCCAGTATTCATGGAATGGGGTTGCTACCCCCACGCCTTGACTAGTGAATATTCAAGGGGCTTATAGGCTGAGGGCATCCTGATTTGTTATGGTGGGCACCCATCTGCGTATTGACCAGAACCAATGATTTTATGCTGTTGACTCTTTCTCGTGTTATGTTTGATTTGCATTTTTATATATACAGTATATATATATATATATATATATATATATATATATATATATATATATATATATACATATATATACAGTATATATATATATATATATATAATATATATATATATATATATATATATATATATATATATATATATATATATATATGCATACAAATTTTAAGCCACAAATGTTGGTTAATATCGTATTCACTGTACCTCTGTAATAACTTATAACCAAAGGGAATCTTACATAATTGATAAGTGCTTCTGCTTCGTCCAGGAATCGAACCCTGTCCTGCTTTAGAAACAACAAAACACTTTCTAAAACTGCATGACCTCCAATATATCACCTTGCCGGATCCCGGCGATCGTAACGACATCTACACCAGAAGCAAAGCGATCAACGCCTGTATTCTCTCTCTATAGGCTCCATATATAGTTCCTGCGAGAGGCACCCAGCTAGACAAACGACGCCATTAAGTCCCCGATGGATGTATTTAGTTAATCCAGCCTTATCTCTCTTTAACACCTTCGCCAATATGTACTCGGGGAAGCAGAATGATTCGGGCGTCAGGAGCGTAAGCACTCGACTTATTCACCGGCGCTTGGGAGCCCAACAGGCGGCGTTGACGAGCCTGGTTTGTTTACATCGGGGGTCGCCTGTCGAGGTTAATGGT
>NC_089787.1:20930623-20965623 GCF_040412425.1 Macrobrachium rosenbergii | reverse complement strand
CTCTCTCTCTCTCTCTCTCTCTCTCTCTCTCTAATCGTATTACGTAGTTTGTGTTCTCTCTCTCTCTCTCTCTCTCTCTCTCTCTCTCTCTCTCTCTCTCTCTCTCTCTCAACCGTACTAGTTTTAGCTTGTCTCTCTCTCTCTCTCTCTCTCTCTCTCTCTCTCTCTCTCTCTCTTCTCCCCACTTTTCAGCAGATATTTGTTCATCTTTCTCTTTCTTCCGAATTATCTTCGTCTCTCCTTTTCAGCTGAATAATCCTAATCTTATCTTCTCAGGTAATTCTTTTTAATTTTGCGTATTAACAGAATTCTGTTTGAGTTTTTTTTAATAGAATTCTATTTTTTTTTAACTATTCTCTAGAATTCTGGATGTTTATCCTTTGATGTTAAATATTTATTTCTGTCTAACTGAATTCAATAGTTCCATTTTTTCCATATTATTTTTGTCTCTCAGTAGTGAAGTTTTCTCTATACTAGCTCTGTGTTAGCTGTATTTTGCTTTATTTTGTTCATAATATTCGTGTATTGCTTTATTTTCAGAGTAAATTCTCTTGGCTTTGCCTTATTTTCCAACCTAACCCTCAGTTCTTGTATTTTTTTAGCTGAACTCTATTGTCCTTTCATTACTTTTCTTAGTTCTTCCAATTCTATTTTCTATATAATTTTCCATTCTTATTCTACATTCGCCTCCTTCTGCCTCTCCGTTGGTGGATGACGTCACAGCCTATGAATCAAGAAGACAGACATTTGAGAAACCTCTGCGTTCTCCCAACTTACGCGAAATGCTGTTTGGCGTTACGCAACCCAGACAAAACCCGCCGACGAGACCTGGTGAAATGGTAAACAGCGTATGTACCGCGATGTACGTTTTTTATGAATATGCAGAGGAGGCCTTTTCGAAGCTTGCGAAGTTGAAGAGAGAGTTTCTGGTGCTGAATATTTATATATACGGTGTATATAAATGTAATTATTTGACAGTGTAGTGAAACGTATTGAACGAAAAAAATCATTCGGACCAAAGTACAACCAAGGGAGTAGCGACAACAATAAAGCAGAAGAAGAAGAAGAAGAAGAAGAAGAAGAAGAAGAAGAAGAAGAAGAAGAAGAAGAAGAAAGAAGAATTAGGCGAGATCCTCACCACCCTTTTAAAAGCTAATTTCCAAACCGACGCAGCCGAATAAATTCTAAACCAACAATGAAACACAAGAGCCGACTCACAAAAGCCGACGAAGATTTACTCAGGTAAACAAAAGTTGTTCAGCCCACCTTAGCCTTGTCGGCGTTGCTGAAACGGCTAACCTGAGCGCGCTAACATTTTTTACGTTCTCCTCGGACTCCCAAACTTCCGTAAAGTACTGTGAGTGTGCTCTATCCTTGGAAAGCCTTTGAGTCAGGTACTCCTCCTTCCTTCCCGGGAATAGTTTACCCATGCCCTTAGGAATTTCCTTTTGGCACGTTTCTCTTCCAAGGAATTGCATTGTGGTTCCCCAGTGGCTGGCTGTTTAGGTTCTATACCTTATTTGTGTGTATCTTTTCCAGCATTGCGACTTCAGGTTTTATTTCTTTTCTCTCTTCTCGCGTACGCCGGAATTCATTTGTTTTTGATATGATAGAGAAAAATTATAATCCTTAAATGGGTTCTGAAATTCGACGTTTTTTCGTAAGTTTTCATTATTATTTTCTTAGTTTTCTCTAAACCATCTTTCTGTTTGCGTTTGTCTAGTGATTTATACGCATTCTCGCATCTATATTGGTGTTTCAGTCTCTCTCTCTCTCTCTCTCTCTCTCTCTCTCTCTCAAAGTGCCAATTCAGGTGCTGTAACGTGTCTCTCTCTCTCTCTCTCTCTCTCTCTCTCTCTCTCTCTCTCTCTCTCTCTCTCTCTCTCTCTCTCTGAAATTTTTCAGAGTGCCAATTCAGGTGCTCCCCCTCTCTCTCTGCCAATTCAGGTGCCCCCCTCTCTCTCTCTCTCTCTCTCTCTCTCTCTCTCCAAAATCATCCAGTTTTATGAAATGCCATGACTGGCAGAGTTATTATACCGTTTAAACTAACAACGTCTAATAGTAAGCCAGTTTTTCAAAATGTATTTCCTGCTGTTTTGCCAGTTTATTTTTTCCAGAATATATTTATTCGACATTTTATTAAGGCTTACCCCCCTAGTGGGGTAGTGCCGTCATGCGGTGCACTGTAGGCATTACTTAAGGTTCTTTGCAGCGTGCCTTCGGCCCCTAGCTTCAACCCCTTCCGTTCCTTTTACTGTACCTCCTTTTATATTCTCTTTCTTCCATCTTGCTATCCACCCTCTCCTAACAGTTGATTCATAGTGCAACTGCTTTGAGGTTTTCCTCCCGTTACACCTTTCAAACCTTCTCATGTCATTTTCCATTTCAGCGCTGAATAACCTCTTAGGTCCCGGTGCTTTGGCCTTTGGCCTAAATTCTGTATTCAGTTCAATTCAGTTAAGGCTTACAATTCATTTTCAATTAATAAATATTCACGTGTTTTTAACAAATGCTTCTTCTTATAAGATTGTACATGAATGTCTCTACTCGATAATCGAGTGAGCATCTGATTAGACACAGTGTTAAGAAAAATACAATGAAAATATACTTATTTAAAACATGGGGCTAATTGTACGGTACGCCTTTAATCCTGTGATCTTGTATTTTAGTTATTTACTTACATTTTTATTTATTTATCTATTTATTTATTTGTTAATTCATCTGCTTTTGTTAATAACAGATCTCCTCTTTCTCTATTTCCTTTTACCTTCTGTTAATTCTTTTGAATGAACACCATAATATTCTTTGGAAGCTTGAATTTCAAGTCAGTGATCCCCGTGGACTTGTTCCGTATGAAGAGGGTTCATCTTCTGGATAATAATAATAATAATAATAATAATAATAATAATAATAATAATAATAATAATAATAATAATAATAATAATAATAATAATAATAATAATTAAACGCGTTAATGATTATATACCTGTTTAAGCATACACTGGAATGAATAAAAAGATAAATACTTTCCAAAAGCAAAATTTGCTCTTTAAAAACAATGCTACAAACGAAAAAGTATTAAAAGACAAAAAATAAACTTTGACAGAGTCCCGGATGGTTCGGAGTAGTGTACCGTCAGAAGGGGAGAGGTGGAGGGCGGGCGGGCGGGCGGGAGGGCGTGCGGGCGAGTGCCCTTTGACCTCGCCTAGGTCGTTATGCCGATGCGAAACCAATGACTGCAACAGCGTTTGCATACATCACGGCTATCGGTGCAGCCGGGGCCCATCAATACCGCTATCGTTCGCTGATCTTGATTGCCGGCTATCGTCTTACTCGGCTTTCCCATCGGCTCGTAAACCAAATCACGCGACCGGCGGGAGGTGCCGGGGCCGTTCCCCGTGGCTATTTTGTTTTAGAGGCTCGCGCGTTTTAATGTGTGTGCCGTTGGTGAGTCATCGGAAATGGCGTGGAAGTATCGATAGGTATTATGAAGTCTTGTGTGTGTACTTAAGAGTATTATACGAGAGGATAAAAAGTCTACAATCTCTCGTATGTGCAGTTTGTCCACTTGGGAGTATTATACGACATGATAAAAAGTCTACAACCTCTTGTATGTGTGGTTTGTGTACTTGGGAGTATTGTACGACATGATATAAAGTCTACAACCTCTCGTATGTGTGGTTTGTGCACTTGGGAACCTCGTATGAGTTGATATAAAGTCTACAACCTCTCGTATGTGTGGTTTGTGTACTTGGGAGCATCTTACGAGTTGATATAAAGTCTGCAACCTCTCGTATGTGTGGTTTGTGTACTTGAGAGTATCATATGAGTTGATATAAAGTCTGCAACCTCTTGTATGTGTGGGTTGTGTACTTGGGAGCATCGTACGAGTTTATATGCAGTCTAAAACCTGTCGGGAAGCGGCAAACATCATCCAATTGCTTATCGGACCGCGGAGGTGAAAAAAAAAAATCGAAATTTTTCCCAGCGACGAAAAGGCCACAAACAATTCGCGCCATAAATCGGACTTTATCTGGCGGGTGAAGTGTTGGGAGATTGCGCCTGCGCGCGCGTGTGTGTGTGTGTGTACGAGTGTGCGTCTGCCTGTCTGTAATTCACCTCGTGATGATGCGATGCGTGTGATGGCCACTGATTACAAGGGAAGGCCCCGGGACCAGCTTGTCCCAAAGAGCCGATACTCCGAGATTCAACGAGATTTCACAGCTGATAGCATACATCACCGGGTCTTCTGCGAGGTGGAACAGGGAAAAATCACGCCTCGGTCGATACGTCAAACAGATCTACGACTGGGATGAGCCGGAATGAGCCATCTATCAACGGGTCCCCCTTCGGAAAATCGTTTCTAATGTAAAGAACCTTGGTCGGAGATGGATGGCCCCTTCCTTGTCAAGGATCTAAAATCTGTCGATAATTGTAGTAGCTGTGAGATGGAGGGTGGTTGTTTAGCATTTTAGATCAAGGGGAAGATTGAGGTGGGTTTCAGTGTACCGCTGAATGTGTTTGGGTTAAATTTGTATGTTTTTAGAGAGTTAGATATATATATATATACAGTATATATATATATATATACATATATATATATATATATATATATATATATATATATATATATATATATATATATATATATATAGATATATATATATATATATATATATATATATAGAGAGAGAGAGAGAGAGAGAGAGAGAGAGAGAGAGAGAGAGAGAGAGAGAGATCAGATTACAAATGCAGAAAAACATGCGATAAACAAAATTTTATTTATATAATTCAACAAATAATTTTGTAAACCTTTAGAAATGTAATAGATTCTACTCAGGTACACAGGTAATCTGAACGCCCCACAGTAATATAAAACGGGAATTTCAACGCAATTGTAAAAAATTATCTACAGGGCCAAAATAAATAACTATATTAAGTAAAAACATGTCTCGAATGAAAAGATTTGCAAAACATTAATAAGATAAAAGTAAGTAATAATATTTCACAGCTAATTATTTTTACGAATTAGGAATGTTGGCCTATTCTCACCCCCCCCCCTTGTGATCCGGATCACAGACAGATACACGTACATAAACGCCCCCAGTAGGATGAAATTACGATAACCAAACAACGAACTGGAAAGAAAATAAAAATTATAATTGCACTCGTGGTCCGGTCGAAGACAGACAAGCGTAATAGTTAGCACGTAGTCCAGATTAACATGTGGCCAAGTAACCATCATGGATAGGCTACTATTTAGATATGTAAACATGCAATTAGCGTTGTAAACAACCAATAGACTGGTCCCGGACTAAGAGTGGATGCGAGACTTACTGTTTATAAAAAATATTAGAGAAGTTTGAAGTAATGATGATAAAAATGGAAGTTTTAATTATACGGAAAATGAACAGAGGATTTTTGAGAGAGAGAGAAAACAATAGGAATTTATGAGTACAAAGAAATAAATATTGAAGAGATAAGTAGCACCTAGGTACTAAGGAAGGAATTATGTACCTGGTAGTTACTCGACTATTTTGCGCAACGAACAAGGTTAGGAAGAGGATGGGGCTGCAATGTCATCCCTAAACACTTGTAGGGAGCTGGAGGGCATTATATATATGTATGGATGTATGTATGTATGTATGTATGTATGTATATACATATACATATATATGTGTGTGTTCACATATATATATATATATATATATATATATATATATATATATATATATATATATATATATATATATATATATATGTGTGTGTGTGTGTGTGTGTGTGTATGTACAGGTATATACAGTTTATATGTAATTTCAAAGAAGTTTATTCAGCAACAAATAAAAAGTACAAAAAAACCATGCAGTAAACACGTCTAAATAATAAAGAATGTATTGGTTTGTGTATTAACTGATGGAAGAAGCACTGAGAGAGAGAGAGAGAGAGAGAGAGAGAGAGAGAGAGAGAGAGAGAGAGAGAGAGAGAGAGAGCCCAGGTCACGATCCCATCTACCGATACCTCACCGAGATTCACCGAATAACAGTAATAATAACGTGAGTAACTCCGCAACTCGACTTTATCGCCTCCCTGATCCAGAAATTGAAACGAATGGTGACTGAAACTCTAGTTCGATGCTTCGCGAACCCCAAGTCGAACATTCGTAAATTTAGTCCAGATTACAGAGGCTGTATTCATCGAATGTCGTTTTTTTTTTTTCTGCGGGGGCGAGGGGGAGGGGGTAGTACTCGCAAGGCCCACTTATCCTGTTTAGGTGAATACCTGGGTACGTGTTGGTCATATAAATTAGCAGTTGCAATGTGGAGGTCACGAGCTGTTCGGAAATCTCGTGGAAGTGTATTGAATATTCGGTCGAGTCTCCCGGGCGCGATTTCCCGAGATGTAACCAAGTACTGGGACCATTCCCTGAAACAAGCGGGACGCCATATCTTAAAAACTACCAATAGAATTTTCTTGAAAATAATCTCATTACGTTGGACGCCATGTCTTAAAAACTAACCATAGAATTTTCTTGAAAATAATCTCATTACTTTCCCACACCCAAATTACTCTGCAGGAACTAACTTATATAACCCAACCTAACTAACCTAGGAGGCATCGCAAAAAAAACGGGGCTGGTACAATACTAGCATACATCCCAGGAATTTGCAGGTTTTACTGCTGTTGCGGCAACTGGGCTTAGAAGCCTTGATAACTGGGTGTAAGGTGGCAGATAACTTAGTTTTCGAAAATGTTGATGAACTGGTTTTGTGAATCATTCATATTTTGGTTTTGAAACCATCGATGACTCGGTTGTGTGCCATTAATATTTTGGCTTAGAAACCATTGATAACGTGGTTTTGAAAACTGATATCTTGGTTTTGAAACCCTCTATAACTTGGTTTTTAAAACTTTGATATCTTGGTTTCGAAACCCTCGATAATTTGGTTTTTAAAACATTGATATCTTGGTTTTTGAAACCGTCGATAATTTGGTTTTAAAACATGGTATAACTTGATTCTGAAACTATTGGTATCGCTGTTTTAATGCCATCGATAACTTGGTTTTAAAACAAGTCATGTTTTGCTTTTAAAACAAACACTATTTTGGTTTTAAGACCAACAATATTTTAGTTTTGAAACCATTGATAACATCTGGAATAACTAGTGTTTATATATACTGTCTATATATATATATATATATATATATATATATATATATATATATATATATATATATATATATATATTATATATATATATATATATATATATATATATATATATATATATATATATATATATATATATATATATATATTTATTTATATATATTATATATATTTATATATATAATTATAAAAAAAATTGTATCAAGAACCCCTATAGAAAAGAAATCATATTCGATCTATATGTATCCGTTAAATACTAATGCAGATTATTGTTAGCAGATATATTATTACATTTACAATATTATAAGCAGGAAAGACCTATCTTCAGCATTCCTTATTTCTTGGTTGATTTTTCGGTCTTTGGAGACTGTGTTATCCTTAGCAGACAATAAGAAGATATGGGCGTTGAAGAAGTTAGGTTTAACGGCTATATTTTTTTCTTATTTTTTTCTCATTTTGCACTTGGCTGCAGACTGAAATTCTAATCATGTTTGACTTGAATTCAGAAATTCGAGTTTCACCTTACAGTAACTGTAACACGCCTTCCACAACAGACATCCCACCCTGAATTATTATAACTCCTATTAAAGAAGGTGTGATTATTTTCTGAAGAAGTAAGATACTGTAATATCCTAGAAAAAAAGTTAGTTTATTGGTGCAGTCTCGTCGTTGGAGCAAGTTCGGTTCAAACTTTCATTGGTTACAAGGTTAACACATGCTCTATTACAGAAATACCTTCCAGAATATTATAATAGATCCCCAATTAAGGAAGATACGAAGGCTTCATCCTGACTTAGGACGGCATCCTTGAAGAAAATGAGCGCTCAGTGCTGCAGTTTCGCGTGAAATACAGGTCGGCATCCTGCACCTTCCGTATAATCCGGCTCTCTGTTGTCTTCTTATCAGGTGCCATGAAGCATGCATAAAACATCTCTATTGGGGATCGGATCGCATGAACAAACCTATTGGTCCGGCGTCGAGGGCTATCTGATACCATTAATACGATCGACTGCCCGCCAAATTACCCTTCCAGGGCGCGAATTATACGCGTCGACACGGCCTTAGTAGCGGGTAAGTGGCGAAGAGATTGCCGTATCCCTGGCGATCGACGGGGCCACTTTTCTTTCGTCCTCTCGCTAGATTTTTTAACTCGAGGCCTTCGTAAGCATCGATGGAGGCTTTTTTGATGAGGCTGTTAAACGCGAGAGGAAATTCCTTCTTGCTTTGGTTAAGGTTTGGGAGCTATGTACTTTGCCTGCTTTACTGGGTTTTCCTCGTCTCGCGGCTGGGGAATGATTGGGCAGTGATTTGTGCGAATCAGTCGTAAACAGTCCGTTTTGCAATAAATCGAAGCTGAAGCCATTGTATTTCAACCAAAAAAAAAAAGAGGTTAATAAGTAACTCTTTTTAGGCATTAAATCTTTATTAGGATTACAGGTCAACTGTCGAAGAGTCCCTTGTTTTATACTGAACAGCAAAACTACAAAGAACAACAATAACATCAATCATAATACGAGATAAAACAGAGGTGAGATGGATGTCAGCTAAGTGGAAGGAGGTTGGGTGGGTGGGGGATATGGGGAAGGGTGATAGGGCCCAGAGATTGACCGGAAAGCGGGGATGCGGAGGAGGGGGGTTGCGGTTAGGTACTCACCAGTTCGAACGAAAAGGCGGCTACGTCTTATCTGCCGAACCAGAAGTTATGATTTTGCCTATTTGCCTCAATGAAGCAGTTTCTGGGTCTCGAAACGAGAGATCGGACGAGGTGATTTGTGGGCTTCTAGACTTACTGTACATCTCCGACGCCTTTTTTAGCTTCCCTGAAGGTGCTCGATCGAAATCATGATGATATATCAGCTAAAACGATGCCCGATTGGTCTTGATGGCTGAGTTTTTCCGGATCATTACGATTCGCAAGAGGAGAGCGAAGTGTTAAAATGTGGACCTTGCATTGTCGAACATTACAGAGCTCGTTTGCCGCTCTCTCTCTCTCTCTCTCTCTCTCTCTCTCTCTCTCTCTCTCTCTCTCTCTCTCTCTTCGGAGGATTTATTGCGGTAGTATTTTGCTGTGTTCGACCTCTCGATCGGCCGATAGAAGGTGCGGTAATCTGAAGGAGACGGTGCTGGATTAGAGAAAAGTAGGAGTCACATAAGATTAATGTCAAATTATAAGGATGTTTCCAAAGGAAGGATTAAATGGATGTGGCTGAAATATCGTGTTGTAAAGACCGATGGCTGAATAATTGCCTGGCTTGATCCCACTCGCTTGGATAACGATTAGTAATTTCAAGGTATGAGAAGATGAGAGGTAATGTCTTAGTATACTTGTATATATATGTATGTATACAGGTATGTATAATATATGTGTTTATATATAAATATATATATATATATATATATATATATATATATATGTATGTATGTATGTATGTATGTATATGTATATATGTATGTATAAATATATGTGTGTGCTCAGGAAAAGTTAGTATCCAACAGAGAAATGCAAAGAAGTAAATGAAGACTAAAGAGTAGTTAGTAGTTATTATACAGTTTGAAAATACATGAATACATTAGACTGTAGTTAACCGGGAGAAGTCTTTGTGTATCAGTGAACATGATTTTGATTATCATATGATACTATTTTTGTCTTAAATTTGATAATGTAAGACATAAATAACCTTAACTTTAATCTTAACCTACTTCTGAGAGGTTATAATACTATTTATGTCCTGCATTTGATAATGTAAGACATAAATAACCTTAACTTTAATCTTAACCTACTACTGAGAGGTTATAATACTATTTATTTCTTGCATTTGATAATGTAAGATATAAATAACCTTAACTTAATCTTAACCTACTTCTGAGGGGTTATAATATTATTTATGTCTTACATTTGATAATATAATACATAAACAACCTTAACTTTAATCTTAACCTATTTCTGAGAGATTATAAAAATGACTTTTAGCACATCGTGAAAGATGGCGTTTTTTAGCAAATTTTGGAGAATAACCTATAAGTCAAAAACTACTTTACATTATGTTAGATATTTTTCTGTGCTGGGTCAACTCAGGGGAAAGTATGCTACAGCACTAACCTATTTCGAGGTAATTGCATAAAGGCTACAGTACAATATTTAAAAGCTGCAGAGTAATCGTATCCAAGGCTGAACAGACATATAGTCTTGTGAATTGGATATATAGGATTTAGGCCAAAGGCCAAGCACTAGGACCTATGATGGGGTTATTCAGCGCTGAAACAAAAATCGAAAGTAAAAGGTTTGAAAGGTATAACAGGTGGAAAACCTCAAAACAGTTTTACTATGAATCAGTTGTTAGGAGAGGGTGGAGAGTAAGATGGAAGAAAGAGAATATGAAAGGAGGTTCAGTAACAGGAACGAAAGGGGTTGCAGCTATGGATCGAAGACAGGCTACAAAGAACCTTAAGTAATGCCTACAGTGCACCGCATGAGGTGCACTGACGGCAATACTCTTCTACGGGGACGTAGTCTTCTGGTGGGAATTTTCAGCAATAGCAAGAATCAAAACATCTCCGCTGTGAGGCCATTTACGTAAAATATCACTCCAATTATAGCCTTTTTATTGATGTATGATTGCGTGTACATAAGCAACTGAGTCTAGCTATCACATCAAGATCTTAACTGCGATAACCTTATTGCAGAGATAAACAAGGGCTAGATAAACCACCCTATCAAATCAACTCATTACCAGATAATCAGAATTGTGCTCTTGCGTGCCATGCGTACGAATGTGGAACTGGACTTGGAGAGAGAGAGAGAGAGAGAGACAATAGCCCATAAACCAAACGAAAACTCAGAGTTAGCCTCGATTAACGTAAATCTAGAACCCATTCGGCTCCCTGTGTTTGGTAATTTTGAACTGGCTAAACCGACCAGAAGGCAGGTTATGAAATCAGATGCCACTGGCCTCAGATTACCCAAAATTTAAGACCGTACGTCAATGCCTAGCATCAATTACCGCGTTTGACGTGCCCGCAAAATACGTAGGGGAAAAAAACTCAAGGGAGTCCCCTTACCCTGCCAGCAAAAACTTGACGGGTGCTAACGAGCTCGTCAGGCGCTGGATTGCAGGATCGCATAAGACGTGCTGACAATTGCTGATGAGTGCTAATCGGCTTGCTCGAAGGGGCCGCGAATGTCTAGACCGAAGACAGTCAAAAATGAGGGCGTTCTGAGTGACAGATGGTTGGGCTAGATTCAGCCAGGCTTGAGCCATTACCGAGGGAGTTGTAAAGTGATCGAGGCTTGGTTTGGACCTCTGGGTTCAACCTTTATCAACTGAAACGAGTGATAGATGAATATATAACTCAATAATGGTGGCTTTATGAATTCAAGTCACGTAAGGTATAAATGTTAAGTCATCCATTTATGAAGCATTTACGCGAGACTAGATCAGGTATTATCTGAGAAAATCCAGAGTTAAAGATAGGAAATAATAATAATAATAATAATATCTTGTTTGTCCGCCCCGTGTGGGGGGAGGGGTAGGTAGAGGATTTGCCCTATATCAAATTCGTCCATTTTCATTCGTAAAAAAAACCCAAGAGTTTCTTCCCACAACCGCATCTGTTTCGTTTCCCAGGATCAGGGTCTGATCAGTCGACCTAATAACCAATAAAACAAACTCTTTTGGTGATAATAAAGAGCCTTTAATGGAAGAAGCTTCCTGCCTCGCAGTACTGAAAAAAAAATTAAAAGAATAGGTGTTTTACAAGAGGCACCTTGTCACAGACTTAAATGGAAGATTATTTCTCTACAAGGAGGCTAACTGTTTAATGACCGTAATAAAATTTCAATAATTAAAGGGTCACTGTTGACACGGTGTCTCCCTAAAGTGAGGTGTGATGTTATGGCCATGAATGGTATACCTGTAATTACGCCCAAAAAATGACGAAGTGGTGAATGTCATTAGCAGGGCGCTGAGTCTATCAGAATTGTATTAATGTGGCCTAACGGAACGTAAAGAGGGCCTGACAGAAATCTTTCAGAATTGTATTCTTAACTTTTCATTCTAGAAGGCAGTCCAAAGTTTCCTCTCTTGAAAAACACACCAGAAGACATTGAAATCTTCCAAGAAAAAACTGGAATACATTGAATTCTTCCAAGAAAAAACTGGAATACATTGAAATATTTCAAGAAAAGACTGGAATACATGGAAATCTTCCAAGAAAAAACTGGAATACATGGAAATCTTCCAAGAAAAAGCTGGAAGACATTGAAATCTTCCAAGAAAAAACTGGAATACATTGAAATATTTCAAGAAAAGACTGGAATACATGGAAATCTTCCAAGAAAAAACTGGAATACATGGAAATCTTCCAAGAAAAAGCTGGAAGACATTGAAATCTTCCAAGAAAAAACTGGAATACATTGAATTCTTCCAAAAAAACTGGAATACGTTGAAATCTTTCAAAGAAAAACTGGAATACATTGAAATCTTTAAAAAAAAAAAAACTGGAATACATTGAAATCTTTCAAGAAAAAATGGGAATACGTTGAAATCTTCCAAGAAAAAAACAGGAAGACATTGAAATGACTTTTCTTCTTTAAAAGTATAACAATGATACTTCACAAGAAATAAAGAAAAAAGAAAGTAAGACAATAGTTCAGAATTATTCTTGCATGGCTGACCTGTGCTGACCCCAGCTGACCTGTCACGGGCCATCCCATCAAGGCAACTCAGGTATGGAATGAAATATCAATTAAAGATCAGTGAAATTACAGGTCGAGATGGAATCCTAATGTAAGGATGCCTTTAATCTCACTTAAGCTTTGTGTCTTTAAGAGGAACCATTTGTTTTTTTGTCTCGGGAGATTTTAGCGAAAAAGACGGTCTGTCTATTTTATCTTTATTCTGTCTAACGACCGAGTAATTGCTCTCTCTCTCTCTCTCTCTCTCTCTCTCTCTCTCAATCGTCTTTGTATCTTCCTTTATTTTGTCTAAAAACTGGGTAATTTGTCCGTCTCTCTCTCTCTCTCTCTCTCTCTCTCTCTCTCTCTCTCTCTCTCTCATTCACCGCCTATAGCGGAGTCGACTCGATTTAAAACATTTCGGAATGAGAATAAAAATATGTTGACTTTTTTATCAATCTTTCTCGATCAGTAATAATTGCTTATATCACTTTCTATTTAGTTTCTTCATCAATTTTCTTAGTTTCTCCATTTTTTCATGTGATGAACCTCCGTTAACACTCGCTATATAACTGAACTCCCTTTTCAATGAGTTATTTTTTTATGATTTTCCCTGTAGAGGAGTTAGTGACGTCAGTACACCTCAAATAGTGAATGGTAGGCCCCTAGCAGAATCCACTGTTTTTTTAACCTTTTACTTTACCTCCATTCCCTCATCCTTTATTCCATCTTGCTGTCCAACATCTCTAACTTTTCCTTCCTGGTGTATCTGTGGGATTTTCATAGTATCACCTTTAGGTAATTGTACTTCATCATATTTATTTTCTGGGACTATTGATCTTTAACTGCCATTTTTACTGTTTTAAGCTCTGACGAATGGCCGGAATTGCCCCGAGTGCTTGGCTCTATAACCTAAATTACATAATTCATTCAGTCGTTCGTTCATTCTTTAAAATATTGTGTCCCTGTTACTCTCTCTTGTCGTTGTACGTTCCAAAATACACACTCTTATCTCCTTCTCTCTCGAGGAGACATTTCCTTTCCAAGAGGAGAATTTCCTCAGCCTCCTTATCACCGTCATCTGGAGGGCTTTACTTGGAGGTCCGGGAGATGCCCGGATATCCTGGCGAATCCCACAAGAAGATAAAGTCTATCTCCTGTGCGTGAATTCCCTAATTCTCGTAGCCTTGTCCTGCTGCCATTTCTCTCTCTCTCTCTCTCTCTCTCTCTCTCTCTCTCTCTCTCTCTCTCTCTCTCTCTCTCTCGAAATAACCTTGCATATTCTATTCTTACATTTTTCAGAGTTTTTGATTACCACCAACGCCTGAAGTGACGGATACACCAAAAAGGTTCTAATTCGCTTGTGAGTAATCAACAATCTCTCTCTCTCTCTCTCTCTCTCTCTCTCTCTCTCTCTCTCTCTCTCTCTCTCTCTCTCTCTCTCTCTCGTCGGTATCGTCTTTCCATCTGTCTCTGGTATTCATCTTAGTTCTTCGAGCCAGAAAGTGAGTTTGTAGTTCTGTGTGGGATCAGTCATAAACATATTTGGATACTTAGACGAGAAGTAATGAAGAAGATTCACATTCTGGTATTTTAAACCTTGAAACGTCGACTAAATTTGTCTTCGTCATATATATGGAGCATTTTAACTCAAAGATAAATAATCTCGAATGTCACGTTGATTTTTACAGACCAGGAAGCAGAGAAACAGAGAGGAATTATGTTGCTTCTCAAGTCGTCAGTTTTTGTACGGGTTCACAATTCGAGGGAGGAGGTAAATTCCCATTTTCTGCGAGGTCATATATCACGTTGCTCTAATCCCTCACGACTTCCATACCTATTTCTCCTTTTTCCACGTCCAATTACTCTTCATCTTCTTCTTCTTCTTCTTCATCTTCTTCTTTTTCTTCTTATTTACGTCTATCTTTCTCGTCTCGGTGGGTGGTCGTCGGATTCGGCAACGTGGCGACCAGGACCCACCACAAGAGCGACGCAGCCACTGGGATAATTCGCAGGCCCCAAAAACGCTGATCGAACGCACTCCCATACCTCTCTCTCTCTCTCTCTCTCTCTCTCTCTCTCTCTCTCTCTCTCACTCTCACACACATACACAAACATACGCAAACATTACTCGCATCTTGGGTTATTTCGTTCTCTCTTCTCTCTCCTCTCTTCTCTCTCTCTCTCTCTCTCTCTCTCTCTCTCTCTCTCTCACCTGTACTATAGTGTCAATGAGCCGTTTCCTTTCCAAATTTTCGTCTGTTTTCCTTGATGATCTCTCTCTCTCTCTCTCTCTCTCTCTCTCTCTCTCTCTCTCTCTCTTTACTTTGGTGTTAACTAGCCATTTCCTTTACATGTTTTTTTCTTATCCTTGAAGCTTGGTTTTTTCCATTTTCTGTTACTCACTAGGCCGTTTTAGAAACTCGCTATTGACCATAATTTTTATTAAATACGGGTTCTTATTATTATTTTATTATTACTGAATAATTCCCAATTCTTGTAGCTTGCTTAGTATCATGGAATTCTCTATTTCACTGAGACGTGCGTCAAGAATAACAGTCTGGATTTTTATGAGTTCTAACAATTTTTTTTTATTTTTTTTTTTTTTGTTATACGTAATTTTCCACTAGTGACAAAAAACGGGATGTATGAATGTAACACTTTTTTGTAAAAAAAAAAAAGGCCGGTATTAACTTTTTAAGTTGTTTTTTATGTTCGTATGTAATTTGTTCTCATTTTAGCATAAGGTGAATTTATCATTTCCATATTGTTAAACATCTAAATTCGCGTGTTCGTAAGGTATATATTTATATAAAAACCCGAGATTTATAGACATTTCTTTTAGATGCATATCTGCGGAACAGGAACAAAAGCATTAAGAAATCGAATGCATTCGCCGATATTTGAGGTAACGTGAATATTTTTAGCACCAAAACTAAGATAACAGAGAATTTAGGTCGGCCAAGAAACAGAGGTCGCTAAATCAGGGTAGTGTAAGAAATGATTGTGAAGATGAATTTGTATATAACGCTTTATTTTTCTGTAAAAGAAAACTGTTGTGCCGGCTTTGTCTGTCCGTCCGATCTCAGATCTTAAAAACTGCTGAGGCCAGAGGGCTGCAAATTAGCATGTTGATCATCCACCCTCCAGTCATCAAACATACCAAATTGCAGCCCTCTGGCCTCAGTAGTTTTTATTTTATTTAAGGTTAAAGTTAGCCATAATCGTCCATCTGTCAAGGATATAGGCCAGGCCACCACCGGGCTGTGGTTGCAGATTCATAGGCCGCGGCTCATACAGCATTATACCGAGACCACCGAAAGATAGATCTGTTTTCGGTGGCCTTGATTATACGCTGTACAGAAAATTTGGCGCATATTTTACCTATTTAATTATAATTTAGCTTTTAACGACCAAACCCCAGTGGAGTCACAGCCAGTGGAATCGGATTAGCATAACGAGAAAACTATTAAAGGAAAATCACATTCGCCAAAAAAATTAAGACGAATCACTTAGGACCGAACGTGACTCATCCGCTGCAAGAATCAAATATGGACTTTGGGAGAAGAAGAAGAAGAAGAAGAAGAAGAAGAAGAAGAAGAAGAAGAAGAGGGTGAGAGGAGTGGGGGAGGGTTTGTTTATAAGGGACCGTTCGTTTCGTCCGTAGATGGAATTACAAAAAAAAAAAACACTAGGGATTCCTTTACTTCTGTTGTTTGTGTTGAAACGCGAAACCATATCTGTATTTATCAGTATATCTATCTATCTATCTATCTATCTATCTATCTATCTATCTATCTGTGTCTCTATCTATATACATTTTCTTTATCCCTTTTTACGGACGAAACGAACGGTGCCTCATAAACAAAAACACAGTAAACCACAAATCAAAAATACCATCTAATATCGAATTCATTTTTCCTTGAAAATGAGTTGGGTATAAGTTATTCCCAAGGCATAATGAATTCGATGTTAAATGATATTTGTAGCTTAATATTTTTTATATAAAAAATTCATTCGTGTATAAGTGACCAAAAATTTATCAAAATATATTTTTCTTTACTTTTTAGTCTGAAGTAATTGCTTTTACCTCCCTTATAATACTGAATATTTCATAATGGGATATATTCTAAATCATGCTAACGGGATAAGTATGATAGTGCTTTTTAGACACCCTTTTTTAGCTGGAGAGAGAGAGATCATTTTAATTATAGGTATTCTCCAAATCCATTTCTTCAAACGGACCATAGTAGTTTTTTATTAATATGTTTTTCTTGTTTTGTCTTTACGGAGACTATTTGCTTATTTGATTTATTTGATATTTCATCTACGTGTTTGTATGTGCGTGAATGTGAGAGAGAGAGAGAGAGAGAGAGAGAGAGAGAGAGAGAGAGAGAGAGAGAGAGAGATTGTGCTTGTTAGAAAACTTAATCAACATAAACGTAAGAAAATATCAAGGGCTTCCTATATACAAAGTATGAAAAAGCAACTGTTTTTAAAAACACAGAGAGAGAGAGAGAGAGAGAGAGAGAGAGAGAGAGAGAGAGAGAGACTTGTTAAAATACCTTATTACTACACAAACTCACATAAAGACCTTTTAAAAATCCACCTTGTCTGGATTGTAGAAGTAAAAGAGAAAGAACTTCACCTTCGACACCCAATCCCGTCGCTTCAAACTCGTACCTTTTATTATATAAGTAGAAAAGACCGTAATGTATCATAGATCAAATCAAATATATTACGGAACGCTAGATTTATGGGTTAGGGTCCTCGACGCGTCCGGCGAACAATACTAAATAATATTCGAGTGACTTCGGCTCGCATCCGGGACCCTTGTCGGCTCCGAGGTCCTCGCTGGATTTTCTCTCAGCTCTTCGACGAGTGGCAGCAGAGTTTCGGATCGTACCCAAGGACCATCTTTCCCGCTTCGAAAATCGCTGGGTTTTCTCTCAGCTCCTCGATGAATGGCAGCAAAGGGAGCTCTAGTCGATGAGGAATGAGTCAATGAGTCTCGTTATCCAAAAATAAGAAGAAGAAGAAAATCGCCATCTCTCCTATCTCCCGAAGTGGGTCAGAACCGGGTCTCCTCCACAGGGCCGATTTATATGACGAGGTCATCAGGACAGGAGACTGCTGCCCCGTCATGAAGAAGAAGAAGAAGAAGAAGAAGAGGTTCGTGTGTGCCTTCACGGTTCCTAATACAGGGAACATGAATGGTCGCAATTAATATTCGAAGGGTGATGGTGGGTGGAGAGGGGGGTGGAAGGTGGGTAGGGAGCCAATATTGGGTGGATGGGCTAGCTTGACTTAAGTAACTCATTCATAAGGTATCTGTCATTTCTCTCTCTCTCGTTTCTTCTTTTTATTGATTTTCATTATTTCTTTTCTTGGGTTCAAAGACGGAGACGGAATTTTCAAAGGCGCTTAATAATCGAGAGGGTGGAATCTGTGATTATGAGTTAAGGTCCTGAAATACGTTTTCTATCTTTTATTGTGAGACCACAGAGAGAGAGAGAGAGAGAGAGAGAGAGAGAGAGAGAGAGATCTTCAAAATATCTCTTGTATAAATCTCGTTTATCAGAAGTGATTTTGACAACTGAGGACTCGAAATCCAGTGAACTTTACTTTCAATGAAAACAGGGTCTTATTCCTAACAGTCATTTTCCATTCGCTTACAGAAAAAATCTGTGATGTGTCTCAGTAAATTTTGCGATAGTTTTATTTTCTTGTCTAAAATTCCCACAGTTCAGATTCCCAAGGTTATTTCTATCTCAAGCCCAGTCTATGCCTAATTTTAATCTGAGGCGACGTAATTAGTAAAACCTGAGATTGGTGCTCTTTTCAAGTCTAAAATTGGCACAGTCTAGATGTCCATAATTATTCACTTCAATTTTCTGTTCTGTCAACTTTTTACAGCGGAACCTTTAATGGTATTTGTCACACTTTTTGCTGTGAATTGCATTAGTCCTTAAGATTATCAGTTATTGTTAAGATGAGCAAATATACTGACTTTTTCCAGCTAGATACTCATTTTCTTGTTACGCTGTATGGATTAGATTTTAATTTCGCTCATGTATGAGTCTTTTGAAATGCAACTGGAAGAATGAAGAATATACAAAACGGGAGAAAACTCCCTTTGACTTAAAAAAAAGTTATAAAAATTGGGGAATAAGCTCAATCAAGAATAAGAATTAACTATGGTCACTGGGATATGGCGATCCTAACAACCACCTTTGGAAGGTACAGTCCGCTAAAGTGTGTGTCGTGGCTTATCAGTACAGTGTTAAGCTCACGTTAGCTAAGATCCTGGGTCACTCCCAGCCTACCGCCCACCAGTCCACTCAGCTATAAAGGGGTACCGGTCCCAGTCTCTCCTGAGCCCGAGGAAAAGTAGGATAGATTTTTTTTTTTATTTAGGCTGTCAAGCCAAGCATCGGGATACTTGTGGCCTTTCATCGCTTCAGACAGTGAAAAGGAGTTGGACAGCAAGATAAACAGATCCAGAAAATAAAAAAGATGAAATACAAGGATCTAAAGGTGGAAATGCGACAAAATTTCACATTTGCACTAGGGAGTAATAGTTAGAGAGGTTGGACATCAAGACTGACGAAAGGGAGCAGAAATGGAGGTAAAGTAAAAGGCTAAAAAGTAAGGGGTGCAGCTAGGGGCCGAAGGGATGCTGCAAACTCCCTTTAGTAATGCCTACAGTGCAAAACGTAAGGTGCACTGACGGTACTAGTGCCATAAACATCCAATATAAAGTGGGAAAGACCTTTGGGTAACGGACGAAAAACGTAAAGGAACCATTAACAATAATGTAAATGATTTTTGTATCGAAGTGTGTGTGTGTGTGTGTGTGTGTGTGTGTGTGTGTTCACCTGGGGTCTTTAACTGTGTATGTATCCCAACCGCAAGATGACAGGTGAGGCAGACGGGGACATCCATCTTCTCTGTGACCCTGGTGACAACCCACCCACACTCACACACACACACACACACACACACACACACACACACACACAGGCACAGGCTCATTACCAAGACGTCCATTTGCGTCATTTATAGGTTTTATTTCTCGTTAGAGTTTGTCGTAAATTTGATAAATGATACAAAACAAAGATAAAGGTAATTGTTGTCACTTAATGCTAAGATATTTTGTTTGCCGTTATGTTTTGTTTTCGTGTTAGAATAAGACCAATCGGAGACGTACTTCCTGGCAACGCAGTTTTAAATCACACACACACCACCACCACCACCACCAGCACAGCCAGGATCTTAAATGGGAACGTTCTTTGCGGGGTTTTTCATTCGATTAAGACAAAGTGCATTTCCGCGCATCTTATCGGCGCATCTGAGTTGATGCGACGATATTTTGTGCTGCTTTGAAGGCTTCTAGAAACGATTCTTTCATCCCTATTTGCGCAGACATTATGGAATGCTTGTAGGACCTCGAGTGAGGTAGATAGCAATCGCTTCGTCCGTCACAAACCGCTGTGACAAGTTCCAGCTACTGAACTTTTCTTCTGCCTAGAAGACGAAGCTAAGCAGTTGAGGGACGTAGGGTCGCTTACCCCACTGTCTTGAAGACCAATTTCGCCCTCGAGCGGGATGATCTAAAAGCCTTGGGTCTACGCAGGCCTGATTTCGATCTTCGACAACCAAAGAGAGATGGCCAATTAGATAAGTGAGTCCTTCAAAATCACCTAGCGTTAATTAGAGTGAAACCTTTCGCGAGATATGAATGAAAGATGGAGCTGTTCTGGCTCGAAAGGCCCAAGAAATTATGACCCTAAAGGATTACGTCTGTAAATATAAAATTTGCTTGCTACTCCATTCTTGAGGAATCCCATATAGATCTGAACCACAAAGAAAGACACAGTTTAGTTTGAAAATCGTGGAGAAGGGTACCTATCAACAGCTACTGGTGTTACTCCATGGTCCGATTTGCCCTGATAACCAGTGGCAATTGATTTAAGGTACTATGCGACTTTTGGGCTCACCAAATTTTGAAAAAATATGAAAATGGAATGGTTTTACGAAGAGAATATTACTGCAAATTCTGGTAAGCTTAATGTACAAAATAAACCTTCACTACGGGCAGTAGACAGACAGACAGACAAACAGAACTCATGTTATTCAAATAAACATTTCATCAGTAATATTAAGCAGAGAACTGAAGTTGAACGGGCCTGAGATCGTTACGTGTTTTGCATTGAAATCACCAGAACTTATTCAATACATGTTTAGCAATTTAGAACAGAATAACTTTCTAATCTGTGGACAGAAGCTAAGGAATGCACTGTATTTTAATTTGGCATTGAAGGAAATGAGTTCCACGACATATTGATGTTTACGTTCAGGAAAATCTCAGATAAAATCTTATATTCATAAATAACGTATTGATTTGATCACCATTCAAGTGTTATTGCAAGTATGAGCGAGTGAAAGGCATCAGAGATTAGTGGGTCACCCTTAATATTTACTTAATAACTACTTTTCCAAAGTAATTCACTTGTTTTAATAATTATATATTTGTTGGTGTTTCTCTAAGAACAAATTTGCATTTGAGTAATTCAGAAATTAGACCTTTAATGATTAATGTTCTTCGAGTCAATTTATTCATTGTTGTTTGTCGAATAAAAGTAACAAAGTGGAAATTCTGATTCATCAACTAACAAGTAAAGACGTAATCGCGTTTTCTGTACAGTCGCTACAGCGTACAATCAAGACCACCGAAAATAGATCTATCTTTTGGTGGTCTTGGTATAATGTTGTATGAGCCGTGACCCATGAAACTTGAACAACGGCCTGGTGGTGGCCTATCCTATGTCGTTGCCAGAAGCACGATTATGGCTAACTTTAACTTTAAATAAAAAAAAAACTGCTGAGGCTAGAGGGCTGCAATTTGGTTTTTAAGATCTGAGGGCGGGCGGACAGACAAACCCGGCACAATAGTTTTCTGTTACAGAAAACTAATAATAATAATAACAATAATAATAATAATAATAATAATAATAATAATAATAATAAAAGGTTTCCATCATGCTAAAGATTTATGTTTTTGAAAGAACGATTCTTAAACCAAAAATCATAAGAGATTTAGAATCGATTCTTTGAAATATTGATGAAAAAACCCTGAGGTTCAGGAATACATAACAGCTATTGTAGACTTTTTATCGCTGTACAATATTTTTAATAAATTTAAACATCAGTAATAAGAAAAAATTTAATGTAAAAAAATATTCTGCTTTTAAAAGTCAAGCACTATAAAATACGAAGTAGTAACAACAAAAGCAAAAGGAACCAGCGAATCACAACTACGCTGGCTAGCATATTCACGCGGTTAAACACACACGCACACACATACACACAAACACACAACCTTTTTCCGCTAATACACCGTAACCAATGCCCTAATACCGACAATGAGCAGGGCATTTCCAGCTCCTATTGTCCTTTGCGGAATACCCACAGAGTCGAGTAACAATAGCAAACGTGCTGCTTGCTCATGCCCCGCGATTAGCGCCACTTGCTGACGCAGGCTGACGTCCTGCGTTCATTCCCTTTCTTTTCTCTTCCCTCCGATAACCAGATAAGAAGAAGAAGAAGAAGAAGATGCTGTTTAGCTGTTTACCGTCGAAGTATCGGCCGCAAGTGGAGAGGCTTGGAGGGCGCCTCCGTGATGCTATGCAGGCCCAGATGCCCAGGGGAAGAATGTCGCCTGTACTTGAAAAGTTCTCTTAGCATCTGGAGAATGTTATAGAGAGGCAGCGACCTTGCCCTCAGGTTAGGAGCGGATGTCGCACCGGTGGACTTCTGATAAACAGATGAACCCAGAGACCAAAATGCCTGTTACAGTCAGTAGATCAGTGAATTATTCCATACCCAACCCGACATAACCTCGTTCGTAACTTAGACGTACTCGTGATGGAATTAAGATAAGGTAATAACCCACGATTTTGGAGCACCAATAAGGGACCTAAAAGCTGCAAATATGGACATACAAAGCGTCCCCACCTTTTCATTAATCCCCAATGCTACCAGTCATCCCCGAGGTCCTCGTAAAACACAGCTGTTTTATGTCATTTTGGTTCGTTAAATCTGGTTATCATTGTAACCCATAAATGACTTTCGCAGAAGCTGGAATATTGGGTTTGGGTCACCATGAATATGCAGGAAAGGGCCAAGTCTGACCTCACCCTCAGGGGGACATAACAGTGGCCCTGCTGCATTAATAATGATAGCAATAGTAGTCAGTAGTGGTTCCTTGCAGCATAGTTATAGTAGCAGTATTAGTGGTAGTTTTTCATTTCTTCAATAGCTTTAACTCAATTTTTTTTTGTTGGATAAGTGATATTTGATCAGTATTTTGGATAGCTGATAATTTCTTGTAATTGGTAGGGATTTAGTTATATATATACTTATATATGTATATGTATATGTATGTATATATATATATATATATATATATATATATATATATATATATATATATATATATATATATATATATATATATAATCAATGTATACTTAAGACCCAATCAGGCAATCTTTACTTGCTGCTCTCTCTCTCTCTCTCTCTCTCTCTCTCTCTCTCTCTCTCTCTCTCTCTCTCTCTCTCTCTCTCTCTCAAGTTCATCATGGTAAATCATACAGTAACTGGATTTGCCCTGGAACGCAAAACAGTAAATTAAACCTGTTTTAAGTGAAAAGAAAAAATAGTTTAAAGTGAGCGCGCTTTTGAACGTGGGGTAGAATGAAGGATAGTATTATACGATTAGAATTATATATAAATAATTTCTTTCAAATAGTAAAGTAATTTCATGTACGTGATTCATACGTCACCTGTCAGCTGTCAACTGTTTCACTGACAGTTTATTGATTACCCGGTGGCAAATTCCTGAGATGTATGCTAGTATTGTACCAGCCCCGGTTTTTTTCATAATAATAATAATAATAATAATAATAATAATAATAATAATAATAATAATAATAAGTGGTACGAACACCAACCTGAGGGAGAGATAGATAGAAAACGATCAGGCAAAGATCCTCTGGGACTATGGTATCAGAACAGATAGGGTGATACGTGCCAACAGACCAGACGTGACGTTGATTAACAAAATCAAGAAGAAAGTCTCACTCATTGCTGTCTCAATACCATGGGGCACCAGAGTAGAGGAGAAAGAAGAGAAAAAATGGATAAGTATCAAGACCTGAAAATAGAAATAAGAAGGATATGGGATATGCCAGTGGAAATTGTACCCATAATCATTAGGAACACTAGGGACGATCCCAAGATCCCTGAAAAGGAGTCTGGAAAAACTAGATGCCGAAGTAGCTCCAGGACTCATGCAGAAGAGTATGCTACTATAGAAACAGCGCACGCAGTGAGAAAAGTGATGGACTCCTAAGGAGGCAGGATACAACCCAGAACCCCACACTATAAAAACCACCCAGTCGAATAGGATGACTGTGATAGACCAAAAGAAAAATAATAATAATAATAGTTAATTTTCCACGAGGTATATAGTAGAATACGCTATTTAATGTAAATTTATTTGTTAACAATAATAAACCCCTAAATACTTGCCAGCCTTGACGAAAGATCGTCATATATATTCACCTTGATCCAAATCGTATTTACGTCCATTCTGTAATCGATTATCTCATATCGAGAAGCAGTGATCATTATCGCATCATTTCGGTCGCTCAGTGGCGCCGAACCACAAGCCCCTCAGAAGTCGAAGGTCATCGAAACGAGACGAAATCTCGTGGAATCTTTGCGACACGGGACCACACGTGGCTTAAATACCCTCCTTTATGATAAACAGACCCAGTGTGTTTTACGCCGACCACCCATCGGCCGGGAACGGGAATCGTGAGAAAGGACTTGCTTTTCCTTCTTTAAAACGGACTCTTTTCTCTAAATTGACGACGCTGGCATATAGCCACCTGCTTAAGTCTGGAAGGAATGTAATTACGACTATATAAACTTCGGAAGTTCAAGCGAAGATGCAATGCATTGCTACCCTAATATTATTCTTCTTGCATTTTAATACATTTTTATCTATTTATTAATTTATTAGTTTATTTTTTCTTCTTTAATAGGTGGGATTTCTTCTTTAGGTATTTCCCTTTAACTCCTCTTACTTCTTCCAAATGAACACCAGATATTCTTTGGAAGCTTGAATTTCAAGCCAGTGGCCCCTTTGGTGGGCTTGCTCCATATGAATAGGTTTCATCTTCTGACTACTACTGTACTAATAATAATAATAATAATAATAATAATATAATTTGGCAGCAGACCCTCTTTTAAACAGGTTGTATTGAATATTATTGCTGCCTAGCTGTTACTACACCTCCACTAGAGAAGTACTAAGGAAAATAGAAAAAGTCTTCTACAAAATAAATAAGCTAAGCAATAATATTCAATAGAATAATAATAATAATAATGTTTCTCTTTCCCGTCGAAGTAGAAACGCCAGAGGGACAAAAATTATAAAATAATTCAAAAAATTTCCGCGATCTTTGTGACGCTACAGAGGTTCCCCAGATCTCTCTCTCTCTCTCTCTCTCTCTCTCTCTCTCTCTCTCTCTCTCTCTCTCTCTCTCTCTCTCTCTCAGGGGACGTGAAATCGTCAGACCAGAGACAGAGGGGCCTGCGGAATCCCACAGAGGAATACCCTACCCTGGGTATGTCCTGGTAGGTCATTACTACGAGGGGGTAGGAGGCAGGCCTTGATAGATCTCTGGGCATTCTTACAGAATATCTCGGGGATCTATTTGTATTATTCCCTGGGATCATTAATAACACTTTCTCTCTCTCTCTCTCTCTCTCTCTCTCTCTCTCTCTCTCTCTCTCTCTCTCTCTCTCTCTCTCTCTCTCTCTCTCTCTCTCAGTTTGAGATTTTCACTTAAATGGTCTAAGAGATAAGATTTTGATTTGTGGGAGACACAGGGAATCAGTGGGAGATGCATTTAGAATTAGTGAGAGATACGTTTCAGAGTTAGTGGGAGACAGTCAGAATTAGTGGGAGACACAGAATTAGTGGGGGACAGTCAGTATTAGTGGGAGACAGTTTTAGTGGGAGACACATTTAGAATTAGTGAGACATACATTTACGATTAGTGGGAAACACAATTAGAATTAGTGGGAGACACAATTAGAACAATTAGGGGACTCAGTTGGAATTAGTGAAAAAGACAGAATTGTTAATATTATTATTATTATTGGAATTATTGAAATTACAGAATTGTTATTATTATTATTATTATTATTATTATTATTATTATTATTGTGCGAGGCTAAATTATATATATATATGCATATATACACATTACACAAACACACACACATATGTGTGTGTGTATATATATATATATATATATATATATATATATATATATATATATATATACATATATATATATATATATATATATATTACATATATATATGTATATATATATCCTATAATAATTTAACGAGTGCAAATAGAACAACCACAATTCATTATAAACACCAAAGCACTCCAGAAAAAAAAACATAAAAAAACAATTAAACCAACCATTTTTTTTTTTTCTCAATCACTCGCAAGTTCCTTTATAAACGTCTCCATAAGCTTTTTAATTATTGCCAGGCCAGGTCATTAAATCTAGAAGATCGAGGATTAGGGGGTGGGGGTTGGTGGCGGGGGGTGCCAGGTATTGAGCGAGATCCCGAAAATACAATTTGATGATATAGCAGCATTAGCTGCTTTAATGAGCATATCATTAGCCGTAAACAAAAGGACCAGGAGATTTACTGCGCAGCCGCAAAGGAGCTCATATAATTATTGCAGGTTGCAGAGAGCGCTTTGCACATTTCGCATCCTCCTGGGACCTGGCGTTTTTCGGGAGGGGAGAGTGGAGGGGGAAGGGTGTGGTGGTCCTTGCTGCTTGGGATGGGAGGTGATGGAAGGGGTAATATTGCCTTGGCGCCAAATGCAAGAAGGAGAAGAAGAAGAAGGAGGAGAAAAACAATCAAAACAAACCAGGAAAGTCAGAGTGAATATGTCGGAATTTTTGGTAGATTTACGGATTCTGTTTTCTCGTAATCTATTTTACCTCAGAATTTTTTAATCGTGAGAGGAGCCATTGTTTCCTTTCTCTATTCTCTTTTCGTACATTTTCATTTTTATTGTTTTTGTTTTTGTTGATCCCATACCACAGCATCCATCTAGAATCTGTCTAGCCCTCTGTACTGGCGTTATTTCCCCGTTATTACTTCATCCATGAATAATAATAACGCCTGGCGAAGATAAAGAGACCCCTGATTTGCCGTCGTAAAAGCGTTGTTTATAGGCCTTTGGTCTTCAGAGCAATTATCAAGGTCATAGGCCTACGGCGTGATGATATCGCCCTTTGTACGCGGTCGGCTGGGGCCCCTCTTCTACACAAAGAGGCCTATTAATTCGGATTGGAAAATCAGAACGTGAGATTTTGGAATATGTCTGAAATGTTTGGTTGATCTACAAAAGTGAACTCCATTGTTTATTATTATGATTTCAGTAGATGAAACCTGTTCACATGGAACAACCACACTAAAAGGGCCATTGACTTGAAATTCAAGCTTCCAAAAGAATATTGGATTCATCCTCCCACCGCAGACCCTATACTGCAGTAGTAACTGATCATTAAACTTTAACAACAGCCCGGTGGTGACCTGTCCTATATCGTTGCCAGAAGCACGATTATGGCTGACTTTAACCTTAAATAGAATAAAAACTACCGAGGCTAGAGGGCTGCAATTTTGTATGTTTGATGATTGGAGGACGGATGATCAACACACCAATTTGCAGCCCTCTAGCCTCATTATTTTTTAAGATCTGAGGCGGACAGAGTAAAGAGCAGGCGGACAGACAAAGTAGGTATAATAGTAAACTAAAGAGAGAGAGAGAGAGAGAGAGAGAGAGAGAGAGAGAGAGAAACAAACGAGGAAGGAGAAGAAAAGACGAGAAAGACAGATATAAAAAAAAAAAAGCTGAAGCCATATTTCATCCCCTACAACCTTGGAATGATAAATATGACAGTAGTTACATTATTAATGAGCTATCGACTCTCCCATTACTTCAATTAGTTCGGCGTCCGGAGACAAATGAACACGCCCCCTCCCCCTCCCCAAAGAAAAATGGCCAATAAGTCATGCGTATACCATTTGACGTGGAGAAACACAGTGAATTTCACGATTGCCTTTTGTTTTGGTCAAGTGGTTTCCTGAGTGAAGAAGAAGAAGAGAAGAAGACCCAGAGAAAACTCAGAGAAGAAGAAGAAGAAGAAGAAGAAGAAGAAGAAGAAGAAGAAGAAGAAGAAGAAGAAGAAGAAGAAGAAGAAGATCCAGAGAAAACTCAGAGAAGAAGAAGAAGAAGACTCAGAGAAACCTCAGAAGAAGAAGAAAAAGAAGAAGAAGAAAAAGGCTCTACTCGACGTGAAATTATCTAATGCGAATAGGAATTCTGGGCAGAAACGAAGGATTTTTCTTTTTTGACTCATTTGTGCTTTCGGGAATCGTGGAATTTCTCGGTCGGCAGCGAAGAATAGCCGCGTCATGGCCTGCAGTGTTGCCTTTGCAACGATCCGTTTCAGAGGCAAATCCTGACGACTACTACTACTAAAATAATACTAGTCCAGGGTATGATTAAGACGCAGCAGGATGGTTTTGATTTCCAGAGTTTAAAGAGGAGAAAAGTCACATAATATTTTGGCTGAGGCTGTCATATTTTTTTCGATTTTATTTCACATTTCTCTCTGGGCTTGGCGTGGGCCAAAGTCCGGAGTGTAACTTCCGAAAAACAAACTCCTAAACACAGCAAAATTCCAATATTGGAACTTTTTTTTTTTAAATACAATTTAGAAAGGAATTTTTCGTGATTAAAAAAAACTCTTCTGAACAATATTGGAACTTTCTTTTATATGTAATTTTGAAAGCAAACCTTCACGATTCAAAAACTCTTCTGAGCTCAGAGCTGAACGGCAGTACCTGAGCTGCAGACAGCGTTGAAGATCGACCTTTCGTAATGCTAGATTTCGTTTCTGTTAAACTCTGTCTAGCACACCTTCGTTATTTAAAATCTGTGCAAACCTCCGGATGAGGAACTTCATAATTATGGCTGGAAGTTTTTAGAAGTTTAGACAATAAAGGTATTAATCAGTCGTAAAACAGGATATAGTGTGTTGTGGAACCAACCAACCAACAGTAGGAATTGCTAGCAGAAATTAACTGCAGAGTTATCACTTACAATATGCCCTTTATGGCAAAGTCTGGATGCCAGTCTCTTCCTGCTTAGCTGTCCAGCTTCTCTCATTTTCAACCCAGATTGCAGAGCAAATAATATAATAATGATACACTCATTTTCAAGCATCATAATAATAATAATAATAATAATAATAATAATAATAATAATAATAATAATAATAATAATAATAATAATAATCCCAAGCGTATCAGGCATATACCCACTTCCCTGAGAGGGTCTACGTCTCTAGGATGACGCTGTGGTTTCGGAAAACTATACCCATTATAAAAATACACACACACACACACACACACAATCAATCCACAGAGAAGGGGGTGTTGTGGGGACCAACTGCATTAAAATCATAATTGCATATTGTTCGCCGGGCGCATATGCAAAATGGAAATTCTAAAAATCCTAAAAAAAAAAGATGAGAAAAAAAAAACTTAGGGAGGAAAATGAGAGAGAGAGAAAATTACACGTCCACCATTACTTTCTGAACCCCGATCACACTCGCAGGAGATAGAACCCGAACACCGAACATTAGTATATATCTGTTTGTGCCGCGTCATGGCCATTAATAATCCGCCTGGCTGTCATTTCTCCCTGCGGAGGAGGCCTCTGGGACCACTACTACTCCTCCTCCTCCTCCTCCTCCTCCTCCTCCTCCTCCTCCTCCTCCTCCTCCTCCTCCGAAGGACATGGCTCCAGAAAGAGCCTTTGGAGTTGGGGGAGGGCGTCAAGAGCGGTGCTTATGGACCAAATGACCTGCAGAGGACTGAAACCGTGATCCTCGACTCACGTCTTCTAAATTCGGGGCTGTGTGACGTCGTCCTCAGGTGGGCCTCGGGGAAATCGCCCCCCGGATTCTAGGAGAAAATCATAAAGGAAAATAAGAAGAGGGGGGGAAATGGGCAGAGTACGAGATACGAGCGCGATTGGGTGATGTTAATCAATCTGTTACAGGATATCATCGAAGGAAGGTATGATCCCCCACTGGGTCAACATGGTTTTACTTTTAACTGAATCATCAACGAAGAAGAAGAAGAAGAAGGAGAGAGGAAAATTATATAAACAGAGAATGTTAGAATGTTAAGTATGACTGAGATGAATGATTATAGTAGAGAAAAACGGTGAAGAGCAGTGGGCGCATTAATGGAGATTGATAACAAGAATATAGACAGAGAGGCCGTCTGGACTTTATTTATGTACTCTAGCGGACACTTACCGTCAAAAATGACGGTGATATAAGTGAGGGTCGGTAAAGGCGCCTTCATTCAGTTTCGCTATAGATGTTACACTCAGAAAAAAAAAATGCCACGTTTGTGTACTGTGTATTAAATTGGTCAAATTTTATTCTTTCAATTGCCAGCGTCTTGCATAAAAGATAAAGTGTTTATTTATTTCTGACAACCGACTTATCTGCTCAAAATTAACAGCTAAATCATGGACTCTCTCTGATTTATCTTAAAAGACATATATCTTCTTTTATAGCTTAATTGTGTGACAGGCTAATAAAAATGAACTGCAGTGTAAAGCGTAAACATATATTTATTTTTTTCCTTTCCTCAAGCGGTCTATAAGTAATCAAGCAGATCGAGATTAGCCGCAGATGATATGCAAATTGAGAACCGGAGGAGGATGAGGAGGAGAAGAGGGAGAGAAAAAAATAATAATAATACGAACTCCTCCATTAAAGTCATTTTATGCCTTGCGCTTATGAGAGGGGCCTCACTCGGAGAGTGTCGGCGAGATATATTATTACGATCGCTAGATGTATCATTGTTTTTCCTCTCCTTCCGAGACTTGATAAAGCAAAAAAGATAAAATCCAATTATCTATCAAGGTTATCCGACACCTTTTATAGACTGTTTTCTAACTTATTCTAAACTGCGGGCAGACGGCGCGAGGGAATAATATGCTGGCTTGCTTGGACGGACTCGACTGTAGACTCGATTGTAAACAAATGAAATAATATGCTCGCTGCTGGGAATAAAGACGATAGTGAACGTATTAATTAATATGCTCGCTGCTTGGAATAAGCTCGATAGTGAACGAATGAAATAATACGCTCGCTGCTTGGAATTAACTCGACTGGTAAACAAATTAAATAATATGCTTGCTGCTTGGAATTAACTCGACTGTAAACAAATTAAATAATATGCTCGGTGCTCGGAATAAACTTGATAGTGAACGAATGAAATAATATGCCGGCTGCCTGGAATTAACTGATGTGTAAACAAATGAAATAATACGCTCGCTGCTTGGCAGAACTAGGGTATAGACAAATTAAATACTTTGCTCGCTGCCTGGAGCAAACTCGATAGTGAACGAATGAAATAATATGCTCGCTGCTTGGAATTAACTCGACTTGTAAACAAATTAAATAATATGCTCGCTGCTTGGAATTACCTCGACTTGTAAACAAATTAAATAATATGCTCGCTGCTTGGGATAAACTCGATAGTGAACGAACGAAACAATATGCCAGCTGCGTGGATGAACTCTAGTGTAAACAAATTAAATAATATGCTCGCTGCTTGGAATAAACTCGACTTGTAAACAAAAAAGATAATATGTGCGCTGCTCCATCCAGACCATAAATATACCAGGTTAGAGACAATTGCTTAATATTAATGCTCTCACGAGTGAGGCATATTGCATTTAAGTATAAGTATCTTGCGATTATCTCGTAAAGACTTGATTCCCTTCATAGGAAGACCTTGCGATTGTATTTTCAGATTATTAAAGTATTGCATATGTAGAGATGAGTATTCCCAATCGACATATTAACGAAAAAAATTTGCTCACTTTCCTGACACTGTATCCAGAAATTAATATAAATAGATTAAAAAATATTAGTTGTTTATTTTTCATTTCTAGATTTACTTTTGTCCAGAATATCATGGAGCATTTTCATTGTTTTTCTGAAAATTATTCAAATTTTTCATTACGTTTCTGAAATCATTTCGATGCAAGGGGTACACACAAAATATATTCAGTGAAGTGTTCACATGACTTGTGTGTGTGTTTGGAGATAGATAGATAGATAGTCTTATAGATAAATCGATCGCAAGGCCGTAATTGAAATATCAATTAAGGAACAGGCTCTCGAAAATGTCAACAGGTTAAACGAAGGTGAACCTCTGTATCAACGGGTATCAGTTTTGTGTTTGTGTGTGTGTGTGTGTGTGTGTGTGTGTGTGTGTGCGTGCGTTAGCCATCATGATTCTCATTATCAGAGGGCGCCATTTCCTCTTATCTTCACCTTGAGATTAATAGATCACTGTTCGTCCCTTTATTTGGATGTTTAATTGGTCCTGGTTACGTCATAGCCTTGTCTAGACGTTCTTCAGTGTGGTTTTAGATTTTAGATTATTTATTGATATAAACGTTTTTCGTAACATATACATTAAACATTTTCTCCTTACGTTTTTACCTTGGCGTTTTCCAGTTCTCTGACGAACTGAAGACGAGATTCTTATCCTGTCTAGACAATCTTCATGTAACTTCAATTTTCTATTATTATTTGAAATAACGTTTTCTCTTTACATTTACTGATATAACCGTTTTCTCGATACGTTTTTACCTTGGCGTTTTTGCGTACTCTGATGAACTGAAGACGAGATTCTCACCCTGTCTAGACACTCTTCATGTAGCTTCAATTTTATATTATTAATTGAAACAACGTTTTTCTTAATATGTGCATTAAACGTTTTCTCCCTATTTTTTTTCCGTTAGTGTTTTCCAGTTCTTATGAACTAAAGAAGAGATTCTTACGTTTGTTAAAGGACAGGGAATTGGACAATATGGCGTTCCCGAATCTTGCAACAAAGCTTAGTATTATGGTACGAGAGGCAATACGACCAAAAATTCAACATTTTGAACGAGGTTAAATCATTCAGATCTGACTGGTTAAGGTTTTGTCTTAATAATTTGGTTGAAAGTGGTTGAATCATTCAGTTTTATTCCCATAAAAAACTAGGGCAAGCAGTCAAGATTCGCACACAGAATTCTCTCTCTCTCTCTCTCTCTCTCTCTCTCTCTCTCTCTCTCTCTCTCTCTCTCTCTCTCTCACACACACACACACACACACACATACACATCTCTTGGTTGGGCAAAGTTCATAGGTCCCTATCAAGCCTCTCCGATAGTTCACCAATCTTAAAATAAAAGCCCATCTCTCTCTCTCTCTCTCTCTCTCTCTCTCTCTCTCTCTCTCTCTCTCTCTCTCTCTCTCTCTCTCTCTCTGATCTACAAGTCAGGGAGCATAAATGAATTGGGAAGGTCGTGGTCTTAAAAAACAAGACTCTTATCTTTATAGGTTTTACAATAAAGCGTCGGCCACTTAAATTCTTTTGGAATGTCTTCAGTTATGTTTACAGTAGCTCAGGGAGTTCGCTCTTGAGGTTCTCATGAATTTTGAGCGATAAGTCGATAGGGGGGAGAGAGAGAGAGAGAGAGAGAGAGAGGGTGGGTGAGTGGGGGCCGTCTACTGAAGTAACTTAGAAAAAATCGTTACTACAAATATGCCAAATGTTTTGGCACGTTACGTAGGTTTCAGTTGTTCTTTAAAGGCATAATTTGAGAGAGAGCGAGATAGAGAGAGGGGGAGGGGTGGGTGGGGGCGTCTACTGAAGCAACCTGGGAAAACAATCGTAACTACAGGTTTATCATTCTTAGTAATTTACGTAAGTTTCAGTAGCCTTTTAAGGGTATAATTTGAAAGAGAGAGAGAGAGAGAGAGAGAGAGAGAGAGAGAGAAATTCGTGACGCATTTTGAAGCAACTTGCAAATAAAATCGTAATGGGAACCTTACCAAAGTCTTGTCATTTTACGTAAGTTTCAGTTGATTTTCATGGTACAATCTAATCATGCATTCTTGTGTATCTCTACGATACAATTCTTAACAAATTAGTTTATTATACAGTTGAATACAGCAACAGAATTAAACAGTAGTTACAGGAACAGAATTATACAGCAGCAGTTATAGTCTGGTTTAAAAAAAAACGCCGTATTCTAATGGAAACGCAATGCAAAAACCGTTTGCCTTTTTTTGCATTTTATCAGATTACGCTCTCTATGAATAACTTCATACTAATGAATGACAAACGCGAAGTAACGAGCGAGGAGGAGAGAAAAAAATTAAAGAAAAAAAAAGATACAGCATCCTGGGAGGAGGAAAGTGGTCGCTAAAAGAAAAACAAGGTTGTTATCTTAATTAAGTTAGCGCCGGCGAACGAGCGCTTTAAATCCTGAAGGGAATGGCCACCTCTATTACGTGTACGGCCCTCCTCGCCCCACCCTCCTTCTCATCGGTCGAAGAAGAGAAGAAGAAGATTCCTGGCTGGCGCTGGAGATGATGAACTTGATGATGCTGCTGATGATGATGGCGATGGTGACGACGAGAGAGAAATCTCTCGCTTAATCTTTTTACGAGGATTAAATCCCACAGCTTCCCTGCTCCTCGGCCGCACCTCTCTCTCTCTCTCTCATCATCTCGCAGAGTCATCAGAATCGTCCCGTCTACTTCGCCCCGTCTCATAAACGAGGCGATAAACCTCGCGGAAACCTGGTGGAAAAGGAAGGATTTTTGCGCGTCTAGTGGTGGTAGTAATAGGCAGGATTTGCCTTTGAAACGGCTCCCTCGTTCGTTCTAGTCCTCCATTGTTAGTGTTTGTCTAAGTTTATTGTCTCTGTAATGCCATACATATGTTATAAATTCCTTCCTATTTTCAACGCGCCTAGTAGTGGTAGTAGTAATAGGCAAGATTTGTCTTTGAAACGGCTCCCTTGCTCGTTCTGTTCCTCCTGTGTTAGTGTTTGTTCAAGTTCATTGCTTCTGTAATGCCATAACATCTATAAATTCCTTCCTATTT
>NC_089787.1:20895623-20925623 GCF_040412425.1 Macrobrachium rosenbergii | reverse complement strand
TGGCGCTGCTTCCTGATAATGGAGTCGTTTTCTGCGTTCTTCCTCTCCAGTTCGTCATTTCATTCAGGTCCTCTCCTCCTCTCCAGGTCCCCGTTCGTCCTCTCCAGGTCCTGGTTCCTCAGACTGGCCTCCTGCAACTTCTTGCTCAGCAGATCATTTACGTCTTGCAATTCATTACGTTTTTCCTCATTTTCCTTGGCGGCTAATTCCTTTTCGCTTTCCAAGTTCTCTATTTGCCTTCTGTGTTGCGCGATTTCCTTCTCTTTCTGCTCAATTGCCTTGTTAAGCATCTCTTTCTCTTCCCCGGCCAAATTCATCATATCTTGAGTATGACGTAATTCCACTTCCAAATCACCGATCTCCTTTTGGCAAGCGGCCTCTTTCTCATTCATTTCCTCGACGAGGCCTAGGGTCTTCTGGTTGGCCCTCTCTATTTCTGTTTTAAGCCTGTCTTTCTCTTCCTTATCCTGGCGTACTCGTTTCTCCAGATCCTTCGCGATTTCTATCTGTGCGTCCAGACGTCTGAGAAGGTTTTGTTTCGCACGAGCAAAGTTTGCCTGCTCGTTTTTCAGCTCTTCGTTACTAGATTCCAGCTTTTGGGCTCGTTCGTTTTCACTGCTTTTCTCTTCAGTCAGGAGCAGGATCTCCTCCTTCAGTCTTTTCATGTCCTCGTCTCTTTCTTTCTCCTGCTTGTCCAGCCTTTCCATTAAAGCCTTCTTCTCATTCAAGTGAGCCAGGACTTCTTCTTCCAGCTTCCTTATCTCTTTATTGTTCTGGGACTGTTGTTCTATCAGAAGCTCCTGTAGAGAAGAACGTTCGTTTTCCAGACTATTCATTCTCTTCTCCATCTCCTGTATGTCGAGTCGGTCTTTATTCGATTCCAGTTTTTGTTTTGTTGCGAGGCTATTCAATTCGTCAATTTCCTTTTGCTTTCTCACAATTGATTCATTCAGCGCCTCGTTTGCAGACGCTAACTCTTCAATGTGAGTCCGGTCCTTTTCCATTTTCTTTCGAGCTTCCTCATCAAAATCCTTGAGAGTTTGAATGTAGGTTGCTTCCTTTCTGGATAATTCCTCTTCCAAACCACCGATGGTCCTTCTGAGAGCAGCTTCTGTCGCTTCCCTGCGTCCAATTTCCATGCAAGCCTCCTCAAACTTCTCTCTCAACTTCTTATGACTTTTTTCGAGGCCATTCAAATGAGCAAGTTCTTGTTGTTGTCGTACTTTTAGATCTTCATTTTCGTTGAGGCTCCTCTGCAATGCGATATTTTCGGATTCCAATTCGTGAAGCTTTTGTTCAGCCATCTGAATCCGCTTGTTTGCAGCTTCCTCCAGGTCCAATAAATCTTCTAAATCCCTTACCTTCCCGTCAGCTAGATCTTTTTCCAAACGGCAAACCCTCTGTTTGAGGGCATCCTCAGCTTTTGTCCTGTCATCCATTTCCTTTCTGAGATAAAAATTCTTTTGTTGTTCCTGTTCAGCGATGGTCTTCCATATATCACAAATATCCCGCAAATCGTCCATTTCAGCAAGAATCGTGAGGTTCTTGTCTTCCGCACATTTACGGGCCGCTTTCTCCTGATAGAAATTATAACAATAGTTGCCTCCAATTGCTCCCAAGATTCCAGCGAACCAATTCCTGTAAGGGACACTCGCTACGAACCCTGGTTGAAGGACTTTAGATATAATAGACAAATCCACGGATCCAACATGAGGGACCCGGGCCAAGACACTGTTAACAATTTGATCACATTTAACAATAAAACAGTTCATATTGAATGCTACTCTTCTCAGTGGTTTGCCTGATCGATAGAATCTAAAAAAGCCAGATGGTTGTCCTCGTGTCTCCGGATCTGGTGCGGGCTTCGGATTCTTTCGGCGAAGAAGGCAGGAGTGAGTCTCTTTCCCACTTCGCACTTGGTAGCTCTCGGAGACTTCAGTGGAGCCTTGTAACTTCCCAAATCTCTCTCTCTCTCTCTCTCTCTCTCTCTCTCTCTCTCTCTCTCTCTCTCTCTCTCTCTCTCTCACACACACACACGCACATTATGAACCACCGCTGCTCAACTCGAAGTTAAGTTTTCCTTTGAAATAAATATCTTCACATTCCTTGAAATCTAGGAAATAGGAAGCATTCGGCCAGCTTCTCATTTACTTGTCTCTAGTGAGATGGAATGAATATAGCGTACATATCTAATACCCAAAAGCCTATGGAAAATTTTCGTTTTTAAGTATTTCGAATTAATCAATCTTTCAGTCAGTTAATATTATTTCCCGGAGATGAAAATCCAAGTTGATATTCCGCTTGAAAGCACCGCATTGCTTGGTTAGCCGCGTTATTGTCGTGAAAGTTGTTAATGTGTGTATGTATATATATATATATATATATATATATATATATATATATATATATATATATATATATATATATATATATATATATATATGTGTGTGTGTGTGTGTGTGTATAAATATGTATAAATTCATATACTACAGTATATATATGTATATATATATATATATATATATATATATATATATATATATATATATATATATATATCTTCTTTTTCTCCTTTTAACGTGCTTTTTTCCCATTTTTGTATGGGGTAAGCACGATGCCTTCTTTTGAAGGACTTTTTGATTTGGCTTTGGGGTAGACCTGTGGTCTCGATCGGCTGCCCTGCCTGACATCGCTTAGACCCCGGTTGCGTATGTTACATGTATCATACCCGACCCAACGCCCTTTCTTCCCAGCAGCGAGAAGTTGTTGCGCGGGTAGGGCGAGAGTTCGAGACGTGTGAGATGTTTGTTATGTTTTTAGAAGGTGTTGTAGTGGCTTTGTTTTGTGTGTGTATTTAGTCTGTAACACCCATTTGCTTTTTAAGCAAACCTATCCGTTGATTACATATATAATCCCGGGATGTCTACACGGATAGCAAAGTGTCTGCCTCTCTGATCAGTCGGCTGCGGATTTGAACCCGCGCCACAGACCTCTACGAAGTCCGAAGCTGCTGCTGTAACCGACTGAGCCACAGAGGTTCTATATATATATATATATATATATATATATATATATATATATATATATATATATATATATATATATATATATATATATATATACACAGTATATGTCGTCTTCCATTCTTTTTTCTTTATACTGTTGAGTTTATTCTCGACAGAGGTCCTCTATTTGTGGTAGAAATGCCTTATGTCTTCTGGTGCTCTGTACTCTAACACTGAGGTCCCCTATTATTGACAGAGAAACTTTCTTGTTAAATTTGGCTTGTGTAACAGGAAAGACCTTTTGAGCATCAAATCTGTATTCTGTGTTTATCACCTCAGTGGTAAACACAGAATACAGATTTGATGTCTGAGATATGATGATAATTTTAGGCTTCAGAAAGAACTGGATCAAATTTGGTAGTTTCGTTTCTCTGTTCAGGGATTTATACTAAAATCCCCTCTTAGTAAAAGGAAATATTCCAATATTCTGGTTTATTTGAACAGAACAAGACATTTTTTTGCCAGCATACGAACATAGCGCAGACAAACTGATGCCGCCTGAGGAACTATTAACTTCCCACTTATATAAAAATAGCATTCACAGACTTCCTTTTCAATTTGTGCAAAGAATAGATTATAAATCAAGGACCTAATGGCGATGAAGGGACTCTAAATCTTCATTCCTCGAACTGGAATAAAAAAAAAACAAGAATTTTCACTTGGGGTTTTTTGGGGGGGGGTTGCGAGGGAATGGAATACAATACAATACAATATTTTATCAGGGTATGATAAACTGTTGCATTGTAACGTCAACAAAGTAATGCCTTGTCAGCAGTTTTGGGGACAATGCTGGTGATTGATGTGGCGATCGTTAATTCAAACGTTTGTCCTTATATGCCCCTTCTTTTTATTTTAATTGCCTGGAGAAAAACGTTTGTGGTTCTGACTGTTTCGTAAGATGGCAGCTGCATTCAGGAACTCTCTCTCTCTCTCTCTCTCTCTCTCTCTCTCTCTCTCTCTCTCTCTCTCTCTCAACCCAGGCTACAATGCCTCTTTCACTCTCTCTCTCTCCCTCTCTCAGTCAACAGTCTACCATGCCCTTCTCTCTCTCTCTCTCTCTCTCTCTCTCTCTCTCTCTCTCTCTCTCTCTCTCTCTCTCTCTCTCTCTCTCTCTCTCTCTCTCTCTCATTCACTCAACAGTCTACAGTGCCTCTCTCTCTCTCTCTCTCTCTCTCTTTCTCTCTCTCTAGCTGTGGATTTGTTTCTCCATTATTATTATTATTATTATTATTATTATTATTATTATTATTATTATTATTATTATTATTATTATTATTATTCAGAAGATGAACCCTATTAATATGGAACAAGCCCACCTCAGGGGCCACTGACTTGAAGTTCAAGCTTCCCAAGAATATATGGTGTTCAATAGGAAGAAGTCACAGGAGATAAAGGGAAATAGAGAAAGAAGAGATCGATTATTAAGAAAGAAAAAATAAGTTAATGAATTAATAGATATATAGATAGAATAGATAAACGGACAGACTGATAGACAGACAGACAGAGACAGGGGAAGACCGTCTGTTTCCCAGACTTTGAAAGAAATTTGCTTACAAGAGGAAGTGTAACTTAACTTATCACTAAATTTAACAAGTAAGAAAGACGCCGAAGTTTCTTCGGCGCAATCGAGTTTTCTGTACTGCCACTACAGCGTATAATCAAGGCCACCGAAAATACATCTATCTTTTGGTCTCGGTATGATGCTGTATGAGCCGCGGCCCATGAAACTTTAACCACGGTCCGGTGGTGGTCTCTCCTATATCGTTGCAAGAAGCACGATTATGGCCAACTTTGACCTTAAATAAAATAAAAATTACTGAGGTTATAGGGTTGCAATTTGGTATGTCTGATGATTGGAGGGTGGATGATCAACATACCAATTTGCAGTCCTCTAGCCTCATCAGTTTTTAAGATTTAGGACGGACAGAAAAAATTGCGGACGGACAGACAAATCCGGCACAATAGTTTTCTTTTGCAGAAAACTAAAAATTATCAGTAGCAATTAAAGACCAATCACTTGAGATAAAAGGTCGCTTATCTCCAAACCTCTGATTTGATCAGGACGAAAAGAAATGAATCATGAATTCGTCCGCGTCATTTTTTTCGGGTTTCTTCCATTCATTATAAAGGAAATTAACAGAACGATGTTAATGAAAGACGATAAAGAACTTCACAGAAGAATGCATCTTGGAATAGCCATTGTGTCCCGGGCATCGAGTACGATTTTTTATCACTGCTAATATTCAACTTCATGTTCCACCAAGGACTTATTTATAAGGACCTGACCCGCCTCTCTCTCTCTCTCTCTCTCTCTCTCTCTCTCTCTCTCTCTAATATTCTGAGGGCTTTACGTTATCCTCAAGGATGCAGTTTTTGGAAGATCAAATTCGAGCTTTTAGTTCATGAATGGTTCTCTCTCTCTCTCTCTCTCTCTCTCTCTCTCTCAGACGTTCTGATGGCCACACGTCATCCTGTGGATTTTGGAAACTCAGATCTGAGCGTTTAGCTCTCTCTCTCTCTCTCTCTCTCTCTCTCTCTCTCTCTCTCTCTCTCTCTCTCTCTGTGCAAGCAGACATTTCATTAAAGCATAATTTCTCTAAAGGTTACCCTGGGGAAGAGCCATCTCCACTATGTCGAATCCATTTTGGGTGTGACGTCATGAGGAACCCTCGTAAGTTCATGCCTTATAATGTTCCCACCTCCTGCAAACGAAGTAGTGTTTCTCTTCAAGTTTTGTACAATTTTTTATACATTTATTTGTTTTCCTGTTTAGTTTTCTGTGAAAGAAAACTATTGAGATGGCTTTGTCTGTCCGTCCGCACTTTTCTGTCCGCCCTCAGCTCTTAAAAGCTACTGAGGCTAGAGGGCTGCAAATTGGTATGTTGATCGTCTACTCTCCAATCATCAAACATACCAAATTGCAGCCCTCTACCCTTAGTAGTTTTTATTTTGTTTAAGGTTAAAGAAAGGCTTAATCGTACTTCTGGAACCGCTATAAGTACCAACGCAAGCCACCACCGGGCCGTGACTGAAAGTTTAATGGGCCGCGGCTAAGAGTTTCATGGGCCGTGGCTGAAAGTTTCATGTACCATTATACGCTGTACAGAAAACTCGATTGCGCCGAAGAAACTTCAGTGCATTTTTTATTTGTTTGTATAATGTTCCCGCCTCCTGCAAACGATGGAGCTGCGTTTCTCTTCAAGTTTTATACAATTTTTTATAGTTTTTTTTTCCTTTTTTTTTTTATTTTTGTCTTCATTCTCTGGGTATCCTTTGGGTACGCATGAAAGGGCGAGATAAATGTGGAAAAACAAGTGGTTAATCATTATTGTTAATACGAGAAATAAACAAGTAAAAACTTCAGCGCAGTCGAGCTTTCTGTACAGCCGCTTACAGCGCATAATCAAGGCCCCTGAAAATGGATCTATCTTTCGGTGGCCTCGGTATAATGCTGTATGAGCCGCGGCCCATGAAACTTTAACCAAGGCCCGGTGGTGGCCTATCCTGATTGTTGCCAGAAGCACGATTATGGCTAACTTTAACTTCAAATAAAAATAAAAACTACCGAGGCTAGAGGGCTACAATTTGGTGTGTGTGATGATTGGAGGGTGGATGATCAACATACCAATTTGCAGGCCTCTAGCCTCAGTAATTTTTAAGATCTGAGGGCGGACAGAAAAAAGAGCGGACGGACAAAGCCGGCACAATAGTTTTCTTTTCAGGAAAATAAAAAAGGATGTGATGTATTTCTTTCATTTTTTTTTATTATGAGAACACAGTAATGAACATAATTTTTTTTTTTGCAATAAATATTTAAGAATGCCGAAAATTATTGACATGAAGTCGATAATTTGTTGTAAGAATTAAAGTACATATGCACTTCGTCCCCGGCAGGATTCGAACCGTTGCCTGGTGAGGACGAAGAGGGTAATGATGATAAATCCAATGATGAAAGGGTAAATATAAATCTGGAGTTCAGAACCAGATTAAAATTGATAAACTTTAGACAACTTTGTAGCGCCATCACCGTACAAGTGAATAGTGTAATTTGTGAATATAATTGGACTTAAAACATTATTAAAATCCATTAACATTATTATTATTATTATTATTATTATTATTTATTATTATTTCTACATTATTACCCCCCCACCATCATCCAAGTTACCACCTATGCAAGTCTGTAGTTACTGAGTTTCAGTTGGTCGACAAGACTGTAACATCCACCTCTCTTGGTGAAGAACGGCGTCGTATTTGTGGCAAATATTGTTTAAAATTCTTTAAAACCCCTTTCAAATTGACATCGATTCGATAATCCAAAGCACAAAGAAAATTATTAGACCAAAAAGCGATAAAATCACCTAAAACGTACGAAGGAATATGACAAATGATGTAGGGAATTTATTAATTTCTGCGGTCCAAGTTGAGAACCGTCTTCATTAGATCTTGCAATAAGGTCGTCGCTCCCGTGGAAGACAGTGGGATTGTCACCCTTATGGCGTTGTGGGTAGGTGAGGTGTGCCATGTCAAGATGGGGAACTGGTTAATTTATGCAAGTGTCCAAAGGTCACAGATATTCCATTCTCATTAACGAATGGAGTGGACGTTAATATATATATATATATATATATATATATATATATATATATATATATATATATATACATATATATATACATACATGTATATATATATATATATATATATACATATATATATATAGTGTATACATATATATATATATAACTTTATCACTTACACAATTGTTCTGTGCATTAGTAGAATTACTAAAAGGACCTCATTCAGCTGGATTGTATCTCATCCAGTTTGAATGAGGTCCTTTTTTAGTAATTATATATATATATATATATATATATATATATATATATATATATATATATATATATATATATATATTAGTATATACGTGTGTGCGTTTGTATATCTATATACAAACACTCTCTGAGTTTTTCGTTTTCCTTGTTCCTTCATAAATAAAATATTTCCAGTTTTTCATCGAAGTTTCCTCTTTTTAAATGTTATAAACATTCCTTTAATCAATGATTTCCCAGTTCAAGATCATTTGTATAGATCCACACAGCCTATTCAAAACTGTATTTGAGAATATTATGACAGACAAATTCTACGGTATTTTGATAAATCATTGTGTCAAAACTGTTAAAGTTGTTGTCGAAATGTATAATATAATTTGGAGAGAAAATTTACTGTTTCAAAGCTGAGCTTTCGTTTTCTTTAAGTCCCTTAAAAGAAAACGTACCTATTTTAACGTTAACTATATCATTTTGAGTTGCCTTGCCTCTCGTATACGGGCTAAGTTTGCGATTGCATATTATCATATAGCTTCGAACACTGAGTGATGCGAAGGGTTTCTTGGATATTCCTGTCTCTCGTGTCTTTCTTGTGCCGTATCTTCAACAAATCTCCACTTCTTTCCAGCCTCCCTTCTCGAAAGTACATCCAAATACTACTGACACTATAACATACTATTCTTCCCGTGCCCTTTGCACGACCCTTGGAAGAATACTACTGATGCTGTCACATACCACTCTTCCAAATAGTATACAAAGGACATGTCCAAGCCATCATTATCCCCCTTTCATCATTATCGCATTATTTTCATGGAGTTTTAGATGATTTCCAACAATAATGATTTGTACGTCTGAATGGAAAACTTTATACTTGCTTCCCAAAACCCATTTCAATCAGTTATTACAGTTTTATGTAGCTTTGTAAATATTATAGGGTTAATAGTTTCACGTAATCGCTATTTTTAATAAGATTATGATATTATCTTCCATACTTGCGAAAGTTTTAAAACAATGGACATGTCTTAAATACGAGTTTTAATGACGCTGTTCGGTGCTTTATGTCTACGTTAAGTTACGATATATAAGTGGAACATTTCATTGTTTTTAAGGGGGATATATATATTTATCTCGCACAATCACTGTGATTAATGTAGGAACGAAGTGTGTAGGTTAATGTATCCAGTATATAATTGTTAATTGATGGTATTCATTAATTCTTTGAGCACGAAAACTGGGTCTCGTCTTACCAGCCAGTGGGAAATCGTTTACGAAGACGCTTTGTCAAAAACCAAAGATTTCGGCCAATGAAAGGGGGCGATACAAACGTCAGCTACGGTGGAGGCCTCTGATTGGCCAAAAGCAATTCCTACCTTGACATAGGATGCCTCATTGTAGTTCTAAACACGAAGTAGGAAAGGTGCGCTCACAGACAAGTGCTTACGAAATGAAAAAACGGCCTACGGTAAGAATAAGGAGTTTCTAGTTAGTTTTTCGGACATTCTTAGTAGATATTCTCGAATTTCTAGACGTAGTAGGTTCCATTAACCACTGGAAATCTTAAGAATGTCATGGAAATTAGTGCTGTAGTCGCAAAATTTTAGGCAATTTTGCTTTTTCGAAAAATTATCGCAGACTGTGAAGTCCTATAAGTGGAAAAGCCGGGCGTTTGCGACTCAGAAATTTATTTTGCAGGGTTTTTTCCCCCAAATTCTGTCTCTGTTTAACGAAAGTATGGTTCGGGGCCCCCGACAGACCTTTCATTATAAAGGATGGGCAGGTATAGAAGGTCGATTTTCCAGTTTTTATTTTTTTATTCAGAGGCTGTTGATGGTAAGAACGGTTCAGGGTCCATAACAGGCCTTTTGTTGTAATGGTGGTCAGGTATAGAAGGTAGATTTTCCAGGTTTTTTCCCCAAAATTCTGACGCTATTAAAAGTACAGTAAGCATGGTTCAAGATCCATGGCAGACCTTTCATTGAAAAGGGTGGTCAGGTACAGAAGGTCGATTTCCAATTTTTTTTTTTTTTTTTTCAAAATTCTGAGGCTGTTGACGGTAGGTACGGTTCAGGATTCATAACAGTAAGGGTGGTGAGGTGTTGAAGGGCTTGGTGTGGACCTCTGGGCTCTGGGCTCTGGGCAACTAAAAGACCCTTTCCATCGTAGGTTATAAAGAATCAGAAGTGAAACGAGAGTAAATGTGCTTTACCACCGCAAATTGAAAAGTGCATTAAGTGCAGTTTAGAACAAGTGTTTAAGGATAAAGTAAAATTTAAGAGACATCAATCTCATGGCCACAATTGAAATTGATATCGAAAAAACCATCAAAAATTAGTTTATTTAGATGTATTAATGTTTCCGTATCAGTAGCACTGACTATATGCTACGTACTTAGTGAGCAAATATACCAGTTTTCCCAATTAAATAATTAAATTGTTCTCTAAGATAATGGATAATTACCAGCAGAAAACACCATAAATTTTCAACATACCTGATTGGCTTTTCGTTAAAACTCTTCGTTTTCCTCACTGTACCGATTGTCTATCAAAAGAAATACCCTAAAACGAGGGACTTAGATCAAAAGTGAGGGAACCTGCCTTGGTTTAAACTAGTTTTTTTTTTTCATCGATGTTACAATTGCTTAGTTAAGGTAATACCTTCAAATGTCAGAGAATGGTTAGGTAAAAGTTTGAGTAGTAACGAAGGCATTTTATTTTTATTTATACCGTTGCACTGAATTATATTTTATTACATTAAATAACCTTGCAATGTATTATATTTTATTACATTAAATAACCGTTGCACTGTGTATTGTATTAAGTACCGGAAATGAACGTTGCTAAAAATTGACACATTTTATTTTAAAAAATGCATTTCAAAAGTCATTCATAAAGGAAATGATACCATGCTTATTATTCTACTACAGTTAGTCAGTGTGCCTAGATTCTGAGTTATCTGACATTCAAGATCGTCTTCACTATCAGAAATAATAACAATAATTACTTGTCAGTTACACTGGACATTACTGAATGGTATTTAGGTATTTTTAATGTTTTGTACCACGACACCAGTAAGGTGTCACGAAGAGAGAAATTTACAACCAGTGCTGAAGTACATATGCAAAATAACTTCGTTCTTTACTGCAATATAACAGGCTACAATCAGTGTTTTTCATTGCCCCATAGGTATATAACTTTAAGGAATTATATAGTCCAGTTTCTTTGTAATTGGGGACTTAATCGTTTCAAATTATTATTTGTATCGAACCCATTTTCCTAAGAAATAATGAATGTAGAATTAATGTATATTTTTTTTTTACAGACAAGGTTTAGAGTCTAGTCGTTTCAATACATCCATTAAGGCAATTCGATACAACTCTCAGCCTTTCAATAGATCGATCAAGTTATTAAGTTACTGAATAAAACGGTTAAAAAAAACGCAATAGTTTTAACTAATGACGTCACAGCGTGTAACAAGGCATTTCTCTACCCTTCCAAAGCGATAAATCCAGATACAGCATTTAATAAGCTTAACCTAATTCCTTGACAGGAACTAAGAAATGTCACTAAAAAATGCGAAATTTTTTACGATGTCTCTTATTGCGAAAGTTATTGTTTTGTGTTAATCAGTGTTAGTGGGCCTTTAATTTGGAGGTAAACTTTTCAGTAAATATTTAGGAACCTTTAATTTATCGTGTTAACCTTTTTTTTGTAGTAAATCAGTATTGCGAAATCAGTAAATAAATTACTTATAACCTTCAAAATTCAGATTGACGAAATTACCGAGTAAAACAAGTAGGAAAATTAAGCAGTAGTTGACGATTTTTAATGTTTAGTTTTTAACGAATTAGTATTTCGAAATCAGTAAATAATTACTTATGCCCTCGATTTATATTTGCGAAATTACCGAGTAAAAAAGTAAGAGAAGTTCACAATTTACGATTTTTAATATTGTTTTATGTACGTAGTAAATCAGTATCGTGAATTATTTAAGTAAATTTAGTATAACCTTGAAAATTTAGATTTCCGAACCACTAAAAGTAAATAGAGTAGAATAACAAGCAAGTTACGATTGTTGCAAAACGTATTAGATATTTGAATCACGTATACTTCGATCTAATCGTGAGCGATAATTTTTTGTATAATTATCAGATGTACCAATAGATGTAACATTAATGCGACATTTTTGATAAACTTGTAAATGTTTAAACTGTTCAACTGTTTAAATCGTTTGTGGAAAAAAAAACTGGGTTGTACCAAATCGCTTTTATAGATGTATCGGAACGACTTTTGTTTGCACCAAAGCGACTTAAGGAGGAACCAGGAACCATTCTAACGAGAAATTAGGACAATTGACGTCGAGGCAGAATGTTATGCAACATTCATGATAAGACAGGAACCAAAACGTCTCTGAGGAGGAACAAGGAACCGTTCCAACAAGAAATCTGGACAACTGACGTCGAGGTAGAGTGTTACTCGACATTCATGATAAGACAGGAATCGACAATTGAAATTGGTGAGTTTATTTTTATCTGTGTAATGTCAGGAGGTACGTAGGTGAAATATATCTTGCTGAATTTATGAAGGGAAAGTTCAGAGTTCATTTCAGAGTCAAGTTAGTAACTTTCTATAGGGAGTTTTTGTTTTTTTCCGTTGCAGGTTCATCGCTATGTTACTTCCTGAGGGGACGGAAAGAAAGTTAAAATAGTTCGAAGCATTTGTATGGCTTTCCTAGGGCGTAGGGACCCCGAATGTAAAAAACGGAGTTCTCCTGGAACATACACCACTAGCCATAAATGGACTTTCAACAGCCAGTCCTACCCAGGCCAGGGACGGGCAAGTTTGGTTGTAACACCCCGAGCACGCAACTCATGGGGCACAAACTGACTTCCTAGTGAACACCACGCATCTACCAGGGGCGTTACCTTAGGGGCTCGTGAGCCCTTTCCACCCTATGATGACAACAGCAAGTGGTATGGATCTAGTGTGGATCTCGCCACTGGTGGGTCGAACCCTTATGCAGGGTAACACAATGTAAGAAGCAATGCATCCCTGTGCAGTGCAGCAGTAAGACCCTTGTGCCGTTGGGTAATTAACAGAGCTGGCAAGCCATTATTCTTCTAGTAAGCTGATGGGTTGGGAAATAACTAAACATGTTACTCAGATTTACGCAGTTGTCCACGACTGCCAGGTTTGCTAAGAATTATCCATGACTGGAAGTTTGCTAAGCTCAAGTGCCTGGGTCATGACATATACCTCATAATACAATGAGTGCAATAAGAGTGTCAGAAAGAACACTGACAGAGAGACTATAATTGCACCTGAAACTATATTTCATATCGTTGACCAATTGCCACAGGAAAAAACCACGAAGTTTAAGAAAACGAGAGTATGGAAGCGGTTTTAATTCTAGAATACGCATTTTTAAGTCACCCATTGAGAAGTAGACTATCAGGGGGACAGATCTAAACACCTGAACCTCCTTCATACTGATGGAAGCCTGTTTTAAGTGACAATATTAAAAACTGAAAAATTGAAATGTTACCAGCTACCATGAATTGAATCACGTGCCAAGGACAGAAATGAATAGGCTGTGTTGCAGTATTTTATCTCCTGAAGCAACTGGACAGTATAAAGCACGAAATGTTAAATGTTAAAGAAATGTTTACGAATCCACCATTAACTGCTTGTAATTATATCTACACAAAGGACCACGGAGGAGTAAGGATTGCTGGAACCAGGTTGCAAGAAAGGTAGGCCTTTTAGAAAAACTAGTTTGAGCCGCTAGACTAAAGGAGATGTGAAAACAAGGAGCTACCAAGGAGAGTTACGACGCATGAGAAGTAACTTTTCAAGAAACACACGAAAACTGGCTAGAGGACCCGCCTGACGAACCATATGAGGGCTAATAGGACGGATTCCCCTAAACAGGATGGTGGAGAAACAACTTCTGAGTTAAGCCCTCAAAACCTGCATTATCACGGGTGAGTCATGAAGTATTTAGCAATACGAAATTCTGTTGTAGTTTTTTAGACCATTCAGGTAGGGTGTAACACTCTTAGATTCTTCTTTATTCTACGGATATGAATGCAAGAGTAGAGAATTAGGAAAATGAAGTAAACAATTAGTGGTAGTACTGAAATATTCAAGAATTGAGAGGTGACACCTACAGTACAGCATAAGCAAAGTTCATAGGATTTGTGAAAGAGCCAAAATGAGGAATGGCACAGAAGTTGCTGCAATGATGAGCCATTTTGTTTATGAAGTGGCTAGGTATTCCTATTGGTAGGTGTTTTCAGTGATTTTGCAAAGGAAATGCAATGTTTTCCCCCACTTAGAGGGCCTGAGTTTCTGTACATAATCACATCATTTCTGATGACACAATATAATGAATTGCTGAAAATACATTCCATTTGATTCGTGACAATTTATGAAACGGGGAGGGCTAAATTGAATCTCTTGTTGAAGGAACTACCGCAGGAAAGTGCGTTTACACTGCTTGCGTAGCTATTCCAGTATGAAATTACAATCAACTCACAGGTCTGGGTACTGGTAAAAGCCACCTTGACTTCAAAGAACACAGATGGAAATATCCATCAACGATACATGTAATCTAGTAGACAGTACTACAGCTAGCCTTTGAAGGTGAGACTATTAAATATGATGGAGTCAAGTACGAACTTTGTCATAGTTAAGGGTGGCTTCAGGTATATAGTAAGTCACCTTGCAGCTGTTTTGTAGGATTTTGTAGAACTTCAAGAAGCCTATTCGATATTTTGAAAGTAGGCGAAGTTTCTGGTAACTTGATATGTTGGGAACAATTTGCTCAAAAGCTTTGTTTTAAAATTTGCATCGTAGATAGATTTTTTCATTACTTGAGCACTTAGTGGTGATAAGATTAGATGCAATTTTAGGAATGTGACTTTGATAAAAGTGTTCAGACTCCGTTCATATTCTCTGTTTCCCATCTTACTTTCCTCGGCCATCTCCTAACAGTTGATTCATAGTGCAGCTGCGATGTTTTCCTCTTGTTACACCTTTCCAACCTTTTACTGTCAATTTCCGCTTCAGCGCTGAATAACCTCATAGGTCCCAGTGCTTGGCCTTTGGCCTAAATTCTATATTCAGTTCACGATGTCACATGTTTCACGTTCTTCCAGGTGATCTGCTTCATGTGAGTTTTTCGAAGGAAGCAGTGGACGAATGTTTGTATAAATCATCCGAAGAAGTTGTTGTAGAACTTAACAAAGGTAAGTTTAACGAACATGGAGTGAGGTGCCCGTTAAAAATGTATTTTTGGGTGGGATAGAAAATATAGATTTTAGAGGTGTTGGTTATACAGAATCTAAAATTAATTTCAGCTTGTTTAAAATAGTGTGGACTGTCAGTGCCAGTATCTTCCAGAGTACTTGAATGATTTAAAACGAATCATGTATGCAAAAAAATGTTAGTGGTTTTATGCAAAAATGTTGAAATAATCAAATGTTATAGCCAGGCCCAAGCAATAATAATAATAATAATAATAATAATAATAATAATAATAATAGTGAAAGATACGTGACTACTTATTGTAATTTTCCAATTGAAACTTATGCTGTACTTGAGAAGCCTCGGTCTCTTTCAGTAAAATTTAAGGTGGCCTTGATAAAAGACTGTAGACATTCAATACGGGTCTAAAAAGTCCTTGTCCCAAATGTGCCCCTCGTCGTAAAATGGGATGTTTGGGTCTAGTTATAACGAAATACCTTTTTATCTTAATACCTTGTAAGCCAGAAGATCTCAGCGTGACATGACATCATTAACTTCTTCCTCATATTTTCAGGAAAGTATCTGTAGCTTGCAAAAGAATAAATGGGAAGAGTTTGCACGGACTGAAGCTTTACCTTGGAATTCTCAGGCATCTGCAATGAAAGAAGGCTGAATTCAAGAGAAGACTACAGTTTTATTTGCTGAATTTGTGTCCAAGACCCAGAATTTGGCTATTCACAAGAGTTACTTGTTACTGATCACAGCAATGGGATAGAAAAAATAGTTCCATTGACATTCTCGTTGCTGTTGGAAAGAGCCATGATTTGCCAGAGATTACAGTCTCATCTCCTGTGACTATTAAGAGTAGGATTAGGGTGAAATTTATTGTACAAGTGTCATCTATGTGTTTCATCAGGAGTTATACTCTGGTAGAGAGGGATTTGTACAATCGTATCTCCCTTGACTTTGAAAAGTAGGATAGGGGTAAATTTATTGTATTTATATTATCATATAAGCGTTTTACCAGGGTCATCTCTGCTTGTCGATCCAAAATTGAGTCAAGTTCATCTTTGCATCTTGTAATTTGTAAATAGGAACTGTAGGAGTGTCTGTTATTTGAGGTAGTTCATGTGATTCAGGATATATCATTTATTATGTAGACCTGTTCCTGGTGTAGTATTTTATGATATATATTTATATCAAGTCTTATATATATATATATATATATATATATATATAGAATATATATATATATATATATATATATATATATATATTCGATATTTTAATATATATATTTATCAGTTATTGATTGATATCATAGTTCCTTTATATATCAGTTATATATATATATAGGTTTGGGGTTATTGAGTTGTTATTGACTCTATTTATATATTTGTATATACTGAAAGGTTTTGTTTACATAGGAACATCACAACCTGAAGCATTACATGTATTACTCTTAAAACATTACGTTTAATTATCTAGTTTTATCTCATATTAGATGACAGTAGAACTTGTCATTATTTTCAAAGATTAAACCAGTGGTTCTCATCGTAAATTTCTTGTTAGTTCAATAACAGCAATTAGGTAGCCGTGGATACATTTTGACTTCTTGTCGAAAAGTCACGAAAGTTTAAGGTATAGTTTTCTCTTTAACTCAGTTTTGACTTGCAATATCCACTAGGTCATTGTTACATACGTGCCCAGAGCACGAAGGTCACGTGAGATGAATACTGCCCTAAAATGGAAAACTGCAGTATCTGCAAAATTTTCGAAATTGAGATATGCCACCTATTGGGCTCGTGAAACACTAATACACAAGTTACTGCAGCTTCAGAATGTTTCTTCAATGCTTTCTCGAGTATTTAGGGGTCCCATTTTCAGTTCTACAAAATCAGTAGTAAGGCAAGAGAGTATCTACCATTTTTCTCGGTTCTGTATTTTTGCAGATCCTGCAGTCTTTCATTTTAGGGAAGAATAGTAGGTTACCTTTTACCTTCAGTCATTTTCCTGAAGTTCAAAAATTATCGGTAGCAAAAAGTTAATTAGTCAGGAGGAACAGGTTTTGCTGATTTTATGGAATTTCTTTATGTTGGTAAATATAGTTAGGATTAGTTGTGTGATGTATTAACCACTATAGAATAGGTATTTTAGGCTTATGTACAAATTACTCCTGATATACTTTATGAAGTCGTATAGATATTCCTAAATTAGCTTCTAACATAGAGGAGACTTAGGATTAAACTACTTTATTTGCTTTCGATAGCTTTAATCCACAGTTTGTGTCAGTTATTGATTGATATCAGAGTTCCTTTAGAATCAATTTTGTAATAGTTTCGAGGTCTGGCATTATTGCTTTGTTATTTAAGCGTTTCTATTACTACTTTAAAACTTAGGTCATTGAAAGGTTTTGTTTAATACAGGAGGAACATCACAACCTGAAGCATATATATGTTTACACTCTTCAAACAGGAGACATTCCAGAATTTAGTTTTGCTAGTTTTATCTCAGATTAGATGACAGATGAAGAACTTGTCATTATTTTCAAACGATTAAACCAGTGGTTCTCAACCTGGGGAGCGCGTCCCTATTGGGGGTTGTCAGCAATTTCTATGGGGGCCGCAAGCCCTAGGAAAATATTAAAAAATCTCTAATTGTATTCATTATTCTCAAAACGAGTGTTTGGAACTAATATTCAGAAGTATATGAACAAATACAAAAGTATCGCCTTATTAAGCTAGTTTCTTGTAGTCTACTACTCTGGTTAGGCTCATTGGGCTTAAGAATCAAAACCCCCTGTCTCTTTCTCTTTATTTTTCATTTTCCTTTAAATCTGGGAGGGAATTTTACTCATAGATGCAAGGGTGTTAGGCGTGGAGGGAAGGACCAACTCGCAGAAGGGGCGTGGTAATAAGAAGGTTAAGAACCACTGGATTAAACGATATCTCTGAATTTTGTACAAATATTGGCATGAAAAATGTGTCTTGTTTAACGTTCAACTTAATACTGTAACTACTCTAGAGTATCCTATCAAGAGAAGTATCACCATGGCATCTCTTTATATTTCAAGACACTGGTAGCACGTGAAGGTTGAAATTGAAATGCTTACTTAGAGGGCAGTTTGATACTGTCAGATGTGTTGTGGATAAACGATTTAATAAGTAACACAAATTCCAAGCATTACTTTAGAGGGATTGTGGAACTATTGACTATGCTATATTAGGTAAATGATTCAGTCATAATGAATACGTTGAGATGTTTATGTAAATTATATTCTAGGTAAATGAATAAGTAAATTCAAATTCAAAGCGTCATTTTAAATGAGGTTAGGTATTGTTAACAATGGTTTCTTGTTTATATGAGTAAGTAAACTGAAAATTTATTGTAAATGGGGTTAGATATTGTTAACAATGGTTTCTTGTTCACATGAATAAGGAAACTGGAAAGTGCTCTTTTAACGGTAGATTGACATGTAGTTTTTGGTAATAAATGAATCAATAATTTATTCTCAATTTCAGGTATTTTGTTTGATTTTTGGTATATGAATCAATAAGCATTCTCAGTTATGTAAAGGGTATTTTCGTCTTAATGTTAATAGACTTTCTGGAAAGATAGAAATCTTTGGAACTAGTCAGTCATCTTTTCACTGGAGCACTTAATATTTCTTAGGCGTTTGCTATGAGTAGAATCTATTAAATTAACTGCTGTTTTCAATCTGTTATGCCAGGCAGGCATGTCAGTACCTCTTTCCTTGCAAGGTTCTCACAAAGGGATTGATTTTTGTGGAAAGGTGTAAATTGGAGAAAGGTTAGGTTAGAGAAGTTGAACAGCAAAGTGGAAGAGGCTAAAGGGATGGAAGATATTAGATAGCCAAGTAAAGGGAGATATTAGATAGTCAAGTAGTAAAGGGCCAAGATATTAGATATTCAAGTCAGTAAAGGGAAGATATTAGCTAGTCAAGTAGTAAAGGGAAGATCTTATTAGTTATAGTAGTAAAGGGAAGATATTAGTCAAGTAGTAAAGGGAAGATATTAGATAGCCAAGTAGTAAAGGGAAGATATTAGATAGTCAAGTAGTAAAGGGAAGATATTAGATAGTCAAGTAGTAAAGGGAAGATATTAGCTAGTCAAGTATTTAAAATCTTGGTTGCTTGTGACTGTAATGTAAATACCTCGAGAAATCCCCATTTATTATTTCTGAGTTGTATGCTTTTAAACTTTAGAATCTCAAGTACATCAGTGTCTTGACATATGAAGAGTTTTAGGTTAAGGTATTGATTTTTTTAAATACATTTCCCATTCAATTCCAATAATTTTAACAGATCAAGATTCAGTTAACTGTAAACTGTTAAAAACTTAAAAATTTGAGTAATGGGAAAATTGTTGTAATGGCAAATTGTATTGATTTTTATTCTATGTACAAGGACTTCTGTATTTCAACTTAGTTCTCACAAAGTGTCTTGAAACTGAATTAGCTATGAGATTAATTAGTTATTTTGAAATGAGTTAGACTCTAGTGGCCCCAAAAAATAATTCCATGGAATTGTAGTAACATTTTTGTCACTTCCTAGTTACACCATATGACCAATGTCATGTAAGTTTGAGAATTTTTTAATCTGAGTAAAAAAATTAAGATTTTTCTGAATGAGTATGAATAGGTTAGAAAATTAAACTCAGAATCTACTGGTTACTTTTTACCAGATACGTATGTAATTGCAATAACCACAATGCCCTTTTAACTTTCCGTATTTTCTATTATCTTCTGTTACTTCTCACAAATGAACACCATAATCTTTGGAAGCTTGAATTTCAAGTCATTAGCGCCTGTAGGTTTTATCCATACGTATAGGGGTTTATCTAATGAATAATGATATGATGATAATTGTTGTTAACGGTCCATAATCACACATTTGGATCTTAGGTTGCCAGGGTATGAAACTGCAGTCAGTTTTTAGTTGTAAAGTTGTGTTTGTCAATAGATATTTAAGCGAATTCTCAAGTTTTGTGTCATAATTTTGAGCAGTAAATGTTTTGTGTCATGACCAAAGGTACAAGTTTCATCTTATCTTAATTTTTGAGAAGGTAGGCTTTTTGTTTTCAGTGCTGGGGACGGAGTGAGAACTAGAGCAGTGTCTGTAAGCATTTATCTTTAAAAACCTGAACAGTTGAAAGAAAACTGTGAATTATTGCTCACTATTAAAGGACGTAAGTTGAAGTACAGAAGTCCTCATATATATAAATGTGTATACTGTATAGATAGAAACTGGAAATGATCAAAATAAAGGACTCCTTGGGGTCAGCATTGCAGTGCCCCGGAGGAGGGAATGCCCCCAGCAGGAGGTATACAGCCAGTCGGTTACCAGCTTTGAAGTCGACCCAAAGGGCTTAAGTTTTCTAAGCTGACAGCTGATTGTTGAGGTGGGAAGAGCTTTAAACACTTCCCTTGTGCTGCCTCAGATGTGTTCCAGTTTTCTGTGCCACAAGATGAGAATGTTAAACCATTCAAATGTCAAAGGAAAACTTTTATGTACAGGAAATCCAAGGAGGGTAGTAGTAATGTTACCACAAAGACAAGCCTAGACCTATTCACTCATATTGCTGTAATTGTACTTGAGCAAATGCTTGTTTGGCGTGTAGAGTCTTGATATGGTGTATTTAGCCCGTAGACGTTTACCATCAGAATTTGGTATCATGTGTAGTGGCCCAAAAAAATCCTTAGTTTATTTTTCTATGGATAACTTGCAAGAAAATCTTTGGTTTTGAAACATTTTGACATTCTGTTGTATGTTTTCACTGAGATTTCAGGCAGGGTTTTCTCTAACGTTTTGTTACAGAAAACGAGAAACATGAAGCAAAAGATTCGTGGTTAAGATTTGTATATTTTCGAATTTCTTGGCCATTGTACTGGTGGCTTTGTACCTGTCAGAATTCACTCCTTAGAGAAGTCTATCAGTTTACTTGTGAATACTTTAGGATAAGGTTGTTTGATCTATCTTCAGAGATAGTTACGTATAAAATTGAATTTTTTTCTTAAGGATTAGTGACTAAAATTGTTTCGTATGATTAGACGTAAAGGTATTCTATATGCATAACTGTAAATGCTTCGGATATTTTCAAAGGAAAGCTCCCATCATGTAAATTTGGCGATCCAATGAGATCATTCTAACTTGTAGAGCATCATTTGCCAAGATCAGGGAACTTGTTTGGTAAAATGTCACTTTTCCTGATGCTCAATTTGATTGAATGTATTACATGCTAACTCTTTTAAAATGATTTACATGACAATTTTTTACATGACAGTGTTTTACAAGATCATTTCAAGTATTCGATATCATTTATATCCTGTCAGATGTCTCAAAAGATATAATCAAGTTTCAAATCATTCATAAAGTTAAAAGTTATCTCCAAAGATCTAAAGCAAGTTTGAAAATTAAAAGTGATCATTTGACTGAATGTATTACATGCTAACTTTTTAAAAGTGATTTACGTGGAAATGTTTTACAGTATTTTCAAGTATTCAATATAATTTATATACCCTCCCAGGTGTCCCAAACGATATAAAGCCTTAAATCATTCATAAAGTTAAAAGTTGTCTTCAAAAATCTAAAGTAAGTTTATAACAACATTTGAAAAGTTCAAAGTTATCCTTTTGTTCAAGTTATGACAAAACTTTTAATTACGTTTCGGGCACATGCCGTCTTTGCAAAAGGTGGTACCAGCTTGGGGCTCAAACGCCTTCTCGTTCTTAGGCCAGGCACTTCATTCGTGTACTTGAAATAAAGGAGGGATAAATATCACGATGGCCCTTTTAGAAGTCTGTGTGAGAAACTTACAAAGTCCGTAACATCGTAGGGGATTAGACAAAACTAGGTGTGTGTTCATTTTGGAAGAATTTGACGGAAATCGTTGGCCTAAAACTGAATGGAGCTAAGTTATTTGACAAGTGTAATAATAATAATGTGGCCTTTGATATGCTGTAAAAAGGGTATTATACTTTCACCAAATACCTTAGCAAAAGGCATGCTGGGATTTTGAGCTTGTGTGAGAGTGTATCCAGACTTCACCGATTGCAAGAGATGAATTTTTGAACAATGGCTTTCTGTGGTGTTTAATTGGATGAAGAAGCTATCCCTGTTTTTGCATTTACCTTTTCCAACGGAAAGGCATTCCAATGAAAAGCTGCTGAGATTTAGAATTATTAGATGCTATGGAGAATCTGGTTGTCATTTCCTTACAGAAGTTACAGAAACCTTTACGTCAGTTTTTGAAGGGTTTAAGTTAGTTTCATGTTTCTTGATTGACTCCAGGTGTTCACAGGTTCCCCCTCTGAAGAGGATGAGAGCGTTGTATTGCTCTCTAGAATTGGAAATGCATGTCCCTGATGTGGGTGCTTAAAAGCATTGGTGGTACTTCTTTGGATGGAATATGTGATACGAGGTCTGATGTATAACTAGTATAGCTTTTATATTGCTCCAAAAGTGCCTTGGCAGGACCTAACTATATGTAACATTGTCAACTGGCTTGATAGTTGATTATATACCTGATCTAGGGCAACTCGATTTTTGAAACTCGTCACGACGAAAGTTAAGAAATCTAACTGGTTTTTCCTTTAATTTGCAATTTAACTTTCTAGATTTCAATGGATTTGTGTAGAGGATTTTTAAGGTTTGGCATTCTGGAGCTTTGTTATAAAGGTTGAAGTTGACAGTACTATAGGATTAAATGTGTTTATCTTTATGAAAATGGTGGTGGTACTGTATGTGTTTTAATCAAGTTCTTGCTCGTGATACTCTTAAATTCGGTGTGTTATTGTGAAAGAGAAACTATAAGTTGAAGTTTGCTTTTTATAGGATATTGTTAATAAGGAGTTAGGTTTTCGCAAGCACTAATGGTAAGAGGTTTGAATAATGTGATTTTGACTTGATATTAAAATTTTGGTTCACACGGAAAGTCTGTTAATCTGTGGAACTTAGTCTGAGAAAGTCTGTTAATCTGCTTAATCTGAAACTTATTCTGAGAAAGTCTGTTAATCTGTGAGACTTAGTCTGAGAAAGTCTGTTAATCAGTGAAACTTAGTCTGAGAAAGTCTGTTAGTCTGTGAAACTTAGTCTGAGAAAGTCTGTTAATCTGTGGAACTTAGTCTGAGAAAGTCTGTTAATCTGTGGAACTTAGTCTGAGAAAGTCTGTTAATCTGTGGAACTTAGTCTGAGAAAGTCTGTTAATCTGTGGAACTTAGTCTGGAAAAGTATGTTAGTCTGTGAAACTTAGTCTGAGAAAGTCTGTTAAACTGTGGAACTTAGTCTGAGAAAGTCTGTTAGTCTGTGAAACTTAGTCTGAGAAAGTCTATTAAACTGTGGAACTTAGTCTGAGAAAGTCTGTTAATCTGTGAAATTTAGTCTGAGAAAGTCTATTAATCTGTGAAATTTAGTCTGAGAAAGTCTGTTAATCTGTGAAATTTAGTCTGAGAAAGTCTGTTAATCTGTGAAACTTAGTCTGAGAAAGTCTTGATTCTTCAGGATAGTTTTCTTTCAGAAAGTCTGTTTTTTTTTCATTCATGAGGTTTCTTGGTTTGTAGTACTTCTGGACTTGAAGTGTACACGAGTATCTTATGTTCTCCTTAAAGTAATTTGGTATTTGTGATGCGTTTTTTATTCACGATGCCTGTGTGATACTCTTACTTTCATGTAGTCTGTTAGTCTGGGGTGGTTTTGCCTTCAGGAAGTCTGTCACCTTGATGGTTTTGCCCTCACGAAGTCTGTTAGTCTGGGGTTGTTTTGCCTTCAGGAAGTCTGTCAACTTGATGGTTTTGCCCTCACGAAGTCTGTTAATCTGGGGTGGTTTTGCCTTCAGGAAGTCTGTCAGTCTGGGGTTGTTTTGCCTTCAGGAAGTCTGTCAGTCTGGGGATGTTTTGCCTTCAGGAAGTCTGTTAGTCTGGGGTTGTTTTGCCTTCAGGAAGTCTGTCAGTCTGGGGTTGTTTTGCCTTCAGGAAGTCTGTCAGTCTGGGGTTGTTTTGCCTTCAGGAAGTCTGTCAACTTGATGGTTTTGCCCTCACGAAGTCTGTTAGTCTGGGGTTGTTTTGCCTTCAGGAAGTCTGTCAACTTGATGGTTTTGCCCTCACGAAGTCTGTTAATCTGGGGTTGTTTTGCCTTCAGGAAGTCTGTTAGTTTTTCTCAGTAGTGGTTGTTTTGTCTTCAGGAAGTCTGTTAGTCTGGGGTTGTTTTTTTGCCTTCGGGAAGTCCGTCAGTTTGATGGTTTTGCCCTCACAAAGTCTGTTAGTCTGGGGTTGTTTTGCCTTCAGGAAGTCTGTTAGTCTGGGGTTGTTTTGCTTTCAGGAAGTCTGTCAGTCTGGGGTTGTTTTGCCTTCAGGAAGTCTGTTAGTCTGGGGTTGTTTTGCCTTCAGGAAGTCTGTTAGTCTGGGGTTGTTTTGCCTTCAGGAAGTCTGTTAGTCTGGGGTTGTTTTGCTTTCAGGAAGTTGTCAGTTTGATGGTTTTTTGTCAAAGTCTGTTAGGGTTGTTTTGCCTTCAAGGAAGTCTGTTACTCTTGGGTTGTTTTGCCCTCTGGAAGTCTGTTAGTCTGGGGTTGTTTTGCTTTCAGGAAGTCTTAGTCTGGGGTCTTCAGGAAGTCTGTTAGTCCTGGGTGGTTTTGCTTTCAGGAAGTCTGTTAGTCTGGGGTTGTTTTGCTTTCAGGAAGTTTGTCAATTTGATGGTTTTGCCCTCGCGAAGTCTGTTACTCTTGGGTTGTTTTGTCTTCTGGAAGTCTTAGTCTGGGGTTGTTTTGTTTTCAGGAAGTCTGTAAGTCTGTGGTTGTTTTGACTTCAGGAAGTCTTAGTCTGTGGTTGTTTTGCTTTCAGGAAGTCTGTCAGTTTTGGTTTGCCCTAAAGTCTTTCCTCAGGAAAGCCTTCTGAAAGTCTTAGTCTGGGGTTGTTTTGCTTTCAGGAAGTCTGTTAGTCTGGGGTTGTTTTGACTTCAGGAAGTCTGTTAGTCTGTGGTTGTTTTGCTTTCAGGAAGTCTGTTAGTCTGGGGTTGTTTTGCTTTCAGGAAGTCTGTTAGTCTGGGGTTGTTTTGCTTTCAGGAAGTCTGTTAGTGGGGTTGTTTTGCCTTCAGGAAGTCTGTCAGTCTGGGGTGTTTTTACCTTTCAGGAAGTCTGTTAGTCTGGGGTTGTTTTGTTGCAGGAAGTCTGTCAACTGGGGTTGTTTGGCCTTTTTGTTTTGGATTTACAAACTCTGTTACTTTGGGGCTGTTTTGTCTTCAGGAAGTCTGTCAACTTGATGGTTTTGCCCTCACGAGGTCTGTTAGCGTAGATTTGGCTTTCAAGACGTCTGATTTTGTTTGTGCTTGAAAGCCTGTTAGTTTGTGGACTTAGAATTTTACTGGTAGTCTTTTAGTTACTGTTCTTTCTAGAAAATGTTAATGTTTTAACTTACTTCTGGCCTTAGAAGTCTTTGTTAGTTTGCATCTTTTTTTGAGAAAGTAAGTCTGTTATTTTGGATATTTTAACTAAAAAGTCTGTTTGCAAATTTTTTTTGGGTTAGAAAGTCTCTTAGTTTGTGGTTGCCTTGGCTAAAAAGTTTCCATTAGATATATTTTTGGCTGTTAAGTAACTTATCTTGTGATTTTTGCAAGGAAAGTCTGCTGATCTGTGATTTTTTCTTCTAAGAATTCTAATAGTTTTGGATTAGAATCTTTATTAGTCTGGGAGTTATCCATAGAATACATAAGTTAATGTCTTAAAAAATGCTTCTTAGGATTCATGAGTTATTGGCTTAAAATGCTTCTTAGGATTCATGAGTTACTGGCTTAAAATGCTTTCTAGGATTCATGAGTTATTGGCTTAAAATGCTTTCTAGGATTCATGAGTTATTGGCTTAAAATGCTTCTTAGGATTCATGAGTTATTGGCTTAAAATGCTTTTAAATGATTCGTTGGTCATGTTATTGGCTTAAAATGCTTAGGATTCATGAGTTACTGGCTTAAAATGCTTCTTAGGATTTGCCCATTGATTCACTGAGTTATGGCTTTTGAAAATGGCTGCTTCTTAGATTCATGAGTTAATGGCTTAAAATGCTTCTTAGGATTCATGAGTTATTGGCTTAAAAGGCCTCTTAAGAGTAATGAGTTATTGGCTTAAAATGCTTAATATGATTCACGAGTTATTAGCATAAAATGCTTCTAGGATTCATGAGTTATTTGCCTAAATTGCTTTTTGGGATTTATGAGTTATTGGCTTAAAATGGTAATTAGGATTAATGAGTTGTTCAGATGATCAGTACAAAACTTCCTTTCAAAGGCTTGTAAGAACTCGAAGCAAAAAACTTGAAAAGACATCCTAACTTCAAAACACCCTAAGGAATGTTCTAATCTAGTCCTGGGCATTCCTCCCTAATCACCCGGCTATGGGATGGACTTTTGCAAGGAGTATCACACAAAACCTAAACTGGCCTGGTGGTCCACGTGTACGGTGAAGGCTGACGTTAGTCCGACCTGCTGTCCTGCTGGGGGAGGAAGAACGGGGCAGGAGGATATTAGCTTTGCACGTCTCCGACCATTTACCTGACTCAATCACTTACATTGAATGGTGTCATTAGGCCTATAAGACGAACTGGTGGTTTGTTTTGGGAGGGGGGTGCCTCAAGGCACACTTGTTCCACCGAAGGGATTTGGGTCACTTGTCTGCTTTTGTGAGGACTGTATGCGTCTTAGTGTAATTAATTGCTTTTGTTGTAACAAAAGACTGGAGGATGACTTGTAATATCAAAAATAAAGTTAATTAGTTTTTCCTTGGTTTATTTGTGAAATTCCTGTAATTTTCTTGTCCAGAGAGACATCTGAGAATATAAATGAATATGCCATACTTTGAAATTAAAAGCTTGTAGACAAAAATGTCATGTAAACTGAAAAAAAAAAATTAAATTTAGTTCAGAATAACAAAGTATTTTGGCGCATGTCATGTGAACAGGCTAAATCTAAAAAATACAATTGAAATAAGTCAGAAAATTTTGAATTAAAAATGTAAAGTAAGCACATTGATAAATTATGAGAATGCAGCAAACGTGTGATTTTGAAGAGATTGAAACTAATCAGCAAAAAATGCTGTAAAAAAATATAAAGCTATTTAATGTGTGTACATTTCTCTTGAAAAATACCTCTCCAATCGTGGAACTTGGTGTTTTACAAGTTATAATTAAACGCTTTGTATCATCAAATTTACATGGAAAAAGTTAGTCAGGTAAAGGTATTTGAAGGGTCGAAATCTAAAGATAAAAGGATTAAGTGACTAGGGATAATTTTAGTAAAGTTCAACTGAATGGAACTAATTTGAAAAATTTAAGTCTTCCATGTTCATAATCATGATTAGGCTTCAATTTTACTGTCAGTATTGCCATTTTGATATCAAACTTGACGTCAGAATGCTGGAAGATGCCAGGTTAACAGGCTGTGTGAGACCTTTAAAATATACTAAGTTAGTCAAATCGGTATTTGAAGAGAATGAAGTCAGTTTTATATATAAATATACTTGAAAATGACGATAAGATAGCCGTGTCAATTAAATTTACAAGTAAATTATCCGCTACAGCTCTCAAGGTCAAGAATTCTGTCAGGTACGAAGTCAATGTCAGATGGCTAATACTCTCGAGATATATCTATCTTAGTTTACCGTCTTTTGCTTACTGTTCCCCTGTTTTCCAAAAGTTTTAAATCATACGATAGACCCACTTTCTTACAAGACGCGAGAGAAACTCTTACAGACTCTCAACGAAAACGGAAAGCAGAATGACAAAATGTGTTTACACTCCATAGGTTCCATTACGAGTTATCCATAGAGGATTGGACTTAGAAAAAATTTTGGGTGGGCCATTATGCCTCGGGACGAAATTCTGGTGGTTTAAGGCTACAGGTTTTCACGCCATGTTTCACTAGACACTACAGGTCAAACAAGCATTTGCCCAAGTACTAAGCTACCGCCATGAAAGTGAATAGGTCTAGGCTTGCCTCAGTGGTAACTTAACCACGCCCACCTTGGACTTGCTGTACGTAAAGGGTTCTCCTTTGACATTTGAATGGTTTAACATCTCATTTGTGGCGCAGAAAATTGGGACACATCTGAGGCAGCACAAGGGAAGTGTTTAAAGCTCTGCCCATCTCAGCAATCAGCTGTCAGCTTAGAAAACTTAAGCCCTTTGGGTCGACTTCAAAGTTGGTAACCGACTGGATGTATACCTCCTGCTGGGGGCATTCCCTCCTTCGGGGCATTGCAATGCTGGCTTCGAGGAAATAAAAAAAAATTTGATTTTTTATTATCACTAATTTCTCCCAAACATAAGTTATTTTTGGTGGATTTGAATAAAAAAGCGTTTAGTACCTTCAGTTTTTATTTCCTCTCTATATTGTACATTGTTGATACAAGACTACTTCAACCATCACCTATGACGTCATGTGAAAAGGCTTAGCATTCGTATTGACTTTGCATGGTGACGTCACAACTACCTATGACGTCATGTGAACATCCTAACCTGCTTGGTGACGTCACAACTATGACGTCATATAATTTTCCACTATCCCAAGTCAGATTCCATAAGTTTATGCCCTTCTATAGGACCATTTTCTTTCATTTATTTACCTTTAACTCATTTTCTTCCAAATGCTTCACATGCTACAGCCGCCATCTTTATGGCTTAGTCTGCCCTATAGGCCTAAAGTTTACTTTCATTTTAGTTTACCCTTCTATTACTTAGTTTTCTTTCATATGCCAATCTTTTACTTGGCTTATTATTACTAAGTCTTTAATACTTTATGAAATGCTTTATTCAGCTTTGTACCCTGATAGAGGGAATTTTTTCTCTCACTTTTACGTACCCTCTACAAGTCATCAGTGACCTTTGTAGTGGAACTTATCTTTCGTCTTTGACCTTGGTACCGTTTTATCTCAATCGCAGTTTCATACTTCATAGCGACAACCCTCTAATCAGTGATTTTTCACCAGTATTTATCATACTGTGAAACTGTGACAAAACTAGACAGATAAAACTAGAGTGTCTTGCAAACCAACCATGTTTCAAAATTGCATAAACGCCACAGCTTCAAAAATATCTTTTTCTGCCAGTCTTGGCAGCAAATCTAACTCATTTCCAGTAGTTTCACCTGTGACTTAACCTGTGGTATCCAAGGTATACTTCGGTTAGGAAGAACTGGGGTAACTTGAACAGAACTGGTGTCAACAAAAGGAATATTTGAAGAATGCCAATAACCGCATTCAAGAACAAGCTAGACAAGAAAGGGTGGTACCTACCAAGCAAAAACCACTAAAAACTGCTTGAGCACATCAAGGAATATAGCCCAATGCAAAACGACCAGGCAGTTCGACATAATGGTGCCACAAACATCATCTAAAAGATGCAGTTTCAATCCATACTGTGTAGGAAAGGCTTCTGTCCCAACAATATCCTGCAACAGTGTGAGTTTTGCTCTGGGAAACATCCTCCTTAAGAAGCAGATTCTTAACACAACAAAATCAAGCTGGTTGTTGACACAGGTCAGACATAGGGGCACTCTTTGGCAGAAAATATGCCATCTTATGGTACCATACATCAGTCCTTCTTGATGACATACGCCCTGAAGGAAGGTCTTGCCTACTGGACAGGACATCTGACGTGGGCAAAAGCAATGGAGCCCATACCTACCACAAAGTGTAGGTCAAAGAAATGGTAATCCAAGATCAAGTCAGAAGATGGAGAGCTTTCCAAGCTCTAGTAGAAGGCAGTTACAGAAAAACCATCTCGTTCTATTATGTACCTAGTTTCTGAAGAGAAGGAAAACCCCCTCTACTCTGTTGCCTTCTGAAAACATGAGCACAGAACACTCAC
>NC_089787.1:20875116-20895123 GCF_040412425.1 Macrobrachium rosenbergii | reverse complement strand
GCCTGGCCTAAGAACGAGAAGGCGTTTGAGTCCCAAGCTGGTACCACCTTTTGCAAAGACGGCATGTGCCCGAAACGTAATGAAAAGTTTTGTCATGACTTGAACAAAAGGATAACTTTGAACTCTTCAAATGTTTACAAACTTACTTTAGATTTTTGAAGACAACTTTTAACTTTATTAATGTTTTTGGTGCTTTAGATATTTTGAGACACCTGACAGGGTGTATAAATTATATTGAATACTTGAAAATACTGTAAAACATTTTCACGTAAATCGGTTTTAAAAAGTTAGCATGTAATGCGTTCAGTCAAATGATCACTTTTAATTTTCAAACTAACTTTAGATCTTTGAAGACAACTTTTAATTTTACGAATGATTTGAAACTTGATTTTATCTTTGGAGACATCTGACAGGGTATAAATGATATCAGATACTTGAAATGATCTTGTAAAACATTTTCATGTAAATCATTTTAAAAAAAGTTAGCATGTAATACATTCACTCAAATTGAGCATCAGGAAAAGTGACAAGTTTCACTAAATAAATTCCCCAATCTTGGCAAATGGTGCTCTACAAGTTAGAATAATCTCATTACATCGCCAAATTTACATGATGGGAGCTTTCCTTTGAAAATATTTAAAGCATTTACAATTATGCTATTTTTACGTCTAATCATAAAGCAATCTTAGTCAATAATCTGTAAAAAAATTCAATTCTATACGTAACTATCTCTGAAGACAGATCAAATAACCTTATCCTCAAATATTTACCAGTAAATTGGTAGACAATCTCTAAGGAGTGAATTCTGACAGGTACAAAGCCATCAGTACAATGGCAAAGAGACTCAGAAATATACAAATCTTAACCACAAATCTTTTGCTTCATGTTTCTCGTTTTCTGTAACAAGACGTTGAGAAAACCCAGCCTGAAATCTCAATGCAAACACAAGAGGAATGTCAAATGTTTCAAAACCCATAGATTTTCTTGCAAGTTATCTATTTTCTAAACTAGAGATTTTTTGGGCCATTACATCATGATACAAAATTCTGATGGTAAAATCTACGGTCTTACACCATATCAAGACTCTAATACATGCCAAACAAGCATTTGCTCATGTACAATTACAGCAATGTGAGTTAATAGGTCTAAAGCTTGTCTCAGTGGTAACCACTACCACAACCCTCTTGGACTTCCTGTACGAAAAGTTTTCCTTTGACATTTGAATGGTTTAACAGTCTCACTTGTGGCACAGAAAATTTTAAACACATCTGAGGCAGCACAAGGGAAGTGTTTAAAGCTCTTCCCACCTCAACAATCAGCTGTTAGCTTAGAAAAACAATCAAGCCCTTTGGGTCGACTTCAAAGCTGGTAACCGACTGGCTGTATACCTCCTGCTGAGGCATTCCCCCTCCGGAGCACTGCAATGCTGACCCCAAGGAGTCCTTTATTTTGATCATTTCCAGTTTCTGTCTATACAGTACATACATTTATATATATGAGGACTTCTGTACTTCAACTTACGTCCTTTAATAGTGAGCTGTAACTCAGTTTTCTTTCAACTGTTCAGGTTTTTCAAGATAAATGCTTACAGACACTGCTCTAGTTCTCACTCCGTCCCCAGCACTGAAAACAAAAAGCCTACCTTCTCAAAAATTGAGATAAGATGAAACTTGTACCTTTGATCATGACACAAAACATCAAAATTCAAATGATGTAAAAAAACTTGAGAATTCTTTAAATATCTATTGACAAAGGCAAACAACTTTACAACTAAAAACTGACTACAGTTTCAAACCAGAAACCTAAGATCCAAATGTGTGATTATGGACCGTTAACAGCAATTACCACCATCATCATTATTCATTAGATAAACCCTAAAATTATGGATAAAACCTACAGCCGCTAATGACTCAAATTCAAGCTTCCAAAGATTATGGTGTTCATTTGTGAGAAGTAACAGAAGATAATAAAAAGAGTTTGCAGAAAGAAGTTAGAGAAAGTTATTGCAATTACATACGTATCTGGTAAAAAGAAAGTAACCAGTAGATTTGTGAGTATAATTTTCTAACCTATTCATACTTTTCAGAAAAACCTCAGAATTTTTCTACTCAATTAAAAATTCTCAAACAAACATGACATTGGTCATATGATGTAACTAGGAAGTGACAAAAATGTTACTACAATTCCATGGCATTATTTTTGGGCCACTAGAGTCTAACTCAGTTTTCAAAATAAAGATTCTAATTAATCTCAGTAGCTAAATCAGTTTCAAGAGACTTTGTGAGAACTCAGCTGAAATACAGAAGTCCTTGTATATAGAATAAAAATAATTACAATTTGCCATTACAACAATTTTCCCATTATTCAGATTTTTAAGTTTTTAACAGTTTACAGTTAACTGAATCTTGATCTCTTAAAATGATTGGAGTTCAATGGGAAATGTATGAAAATAAAAATCAATACCTTAACCTAAAACTCTCCATATGTCAAGACACTGATGTACTTGAGATTCTAAAGTTTAAAAGCATACAACTCAGAAATAATAAATGGGAACTTCTCAAGCAATTTACATTAAAGCCACAAGCATCCAAGATTTTAAATACTTGACTAGCTAATATCTTCCCTTTATTACTTGACTAGCTAATATCTTCCCTTTACTGCTTGGCTATCTAAGATCTTCCCTTTACTACTTGACTAGCTAATATCTTCCCTTTACTACTTGACTAGCTAAGATCTTCCCTTTACTACTTGACTAGCTAAGATCTCCCTTTACTACTTGACTAGCTAATATCTTCCCTTTACTGCTTGACTAGCTAATATCTTCCCTTTACTACTTGACTAGATAATATCTTCCTCTACTACTTGACATCTAATATCTTCCCCTTAACAGTTGAATCAAGATCTTCCCTTCACTACCTGACTGGCTAAGATCTTCCCTTTACTACTTGACTAATATCTTCCCTTTACTACCTGACTAGCTAATATCTCCCCTTTACTACTTGACTATCTAATATCTTCCCTTTACTGCTTGGCTATTAATATCTCCCCTTTACTACTTGACTATCTAATATCTTCCCTTTACTACTTGACATCTAATATCTTCCCTTTACTCTCCACCCCTTCAATCTCTTCGTCTCCAATTTACACATTCCATGAAAAATCAATCCCTTTGCGAGAACCTTACGAGGACAGAGGTACGTTTGACTTGCTCGTCTGGCAAAACAATTAAAAATAGCAGTTAATTTAATAGACTCTACTGATAGCAAACGTCTAAGAAATATTAAGTGCTTCCAGTGAAAAGTTGACTGAAATTCCAAAGATTTTTATCTTAACTAAGTCTGATTAACTAACTCTTCCTTTACATAATTGAGAATGCTTATTGGTTCATACTTGACCAAAATCTTCCTGTCAAACTACCGTTAAAAGAATATTTCCAATTTCCTTGTTCATTGAACACTAGCTAACCATTTTAACAATGCCTAACTATTTAAAATAACTTTTCAGTTTACTTACTCATATAAACAAAAACCATTGTTCAATACCTTTACCTCATTTAAAGTAACGCTAAATTTGACTTTACTTACTGATTCATTTATCTTATAATTTATAAACATCCCACCTCACCTCAAATAACATATTCATTATGACTGAATCATTTACCTAATATACCATCCCTTAATAGTTCCACAATTCTAAAGTAATGCTTGGAATCTGAGTTGACTTATTAAATCGTTTATCTACAACAATTTGACAATATCAAACTGCCCTGGCCAGCAAGCATTCTTTAAACCTTTACTACCACCAGTGTCTTGAAATATGCAGAGATGGATGCCAGGTGAATTCTTCTTAAGGGCTATGTTGGACGTTCAGTAAGATGCATTATTTTCCAATCTTTGTACTACTTCAGAGATAAATAATCCAGTCTTCTTAACTCTCCATCCCTTCAATCCCTTCCACTTCGCTGTTCAACTTCTCCAGCCTAACCTTTCTCCATTGTACAAAATTCCATGGAAAATCAGATTTCTGTGAGAACTTCAAAAGGAAAGAGAGAAGGTGCGAAGACTGGCTTGTCTGGGTCTAAACAGATTAAAAATAGTAGATAACGTTAAAGGTGATACTTTTGATTAATGTTCATAAACTTCCCTAAGAAATTTAGTTCCTCACTTCGTTAAGCAATAATGTACAAAGAAATTTTTAATATTTTCCTAGTAACAAATATAACTGACAACCCCAGAAAGTTTTATCTTGAGAACCACTGGTTTAACATTGAAAATAACGAAAGTTCATCTGTCATCTAATTGAGAAAAACTAGCAAAACTAAATTCTACAATATCTCCTGTTCTAAGAGTTAAACATATATATGCTTCAGGTTTGATGTTCCTCCTATAAAACAAAACCTTCCAATGACCTAAGTTTTAACCTAGTTTAAAAGAAGCTTAAATAACAATGCAATTATGCCATCAAAAACTGTTACAAAATTGATTCCTAAAGGAACAATGATATCAATTTGACAAAATGATATTTTAATGATAAAATAAAGTTTGTTCATACTTACCTGGCAGATATATATATAGCTGTATTCTCCGAAGGTCCGACAGAATTTCAAATTTCGCGGCACACGCAGTGGCCGGCAAGGTGGTTAGTACACATTCCTCTAAAGGGGCTTGGAATCAGGTTTCCCATTTTCTATTCAGATTTTCTAACGCCACTGTCTCCTGAGGGGAGGAGGGAGGGCAATAACTATATATATCTGCCAGGTAAATGAACAAACTTTATTTTATCATTAAAATATCATTTTGTTCATGAAACTTACCTGCCAGATATATATATAGCTGAATACCACCTTTGGAGGGGGTAGTTGACAGTTAAGAATAATGGAAAACAATTTTTGAGATAAAATATTTTGGTTCCTTACCTGATAGCATAGCTGACTGAGTGGTTACTGTCACCTAGCCTGCTTCTGCTTTACTAGAGACCCCAGCAAGGTAGTGACCTATATCTGGCGACTGCTAGATGATCTGTCAACGGGGGCGTGACCACAATGTGACTAGACCATAGATCATAATACCAGGACAAACGAGTATACCAACCACCTAACCAGCACTTTAAGATTATGAAAAGATTGGGAAGACTGACACCATCAATCGACCCATCAACCATAAAAACACAACAAAACACAATTAAAAACCCCTCCTAAACAGGATTAAAGGATAAGAGAGCTAATTAGATTTTTAATATTGTAGCAGCAGCAACGTATGGTCCCAGAGAATAGCAATTTTCGTAAGCTACCTTGACATCTCTGCCAAGAGTGTGAGGCAAACACCGATTCACTTCTCCAAAAAGTGGCACTGAAAATATCACTGAGCGCCATATTTTCTGGAAAGCCATGGAGATAGCGACTGCCCTCACTAAATTCTGGAATGTTCACTCTCAACAACTTAAAGTTGGAGTCGTCACAACAAGTGATGTTCCTCCGGTAATGACATTCCTAATGAAGAATGCTAAGCATTCTTCGACATAGGATTAACAGGATGTTTCACAGAACACCATAAATTGTCCAATGGACCTCGCAGGTCCTGTGTCCTTCTAAGGTAATACTGAGCGCTCTAACAGGGCACAGAACTCTCTCAGGTTCTGTCCAGCTAGGTCAGTCAAACTTTAATCTCAAACGATCTAGGCCAGGGATTAGAAGGCCTATCATTCTTAGCCAAGAACTATAGGGGACAACGAAGACAGCATTGTGTCCCTTGAAGCCCACATGACGGCTGAAAGCCTGAACTTCCTCACTCTCTTCGTCCGTCCAGAGCAATGAGGAAGACTGTCTTTCTAAACATCCCTAGAGATGCTGAATGAATTGGCTCAAAATAACTGGCCATTAAAAACTTGAGGACAACATCCAAATTCCAAGTAGGGGAAATAGGCTGAGGAACTTTAGACGTTTCAAAAGATCTCAAGAGATCGTGGAGGTCCTTATTATTAGACAAATCCAGTCCTCTGTGTCGGAAAACAGAGGAAAGCATGCTCCGATACCCCTGATAGTTGGAACTGCCAATCGAGTTTTCTCTTCAAGAAGGAAAAAATCAGCTATTTGGCTCAAAGTAAAGAGGAAGAGAAACTCCTTCTTTCTGCACCAACCTCTGAAGGTTGCCCACTTCTGCTTGATACACTTTGATAAAGGAAGCTCTTCTGGCTCTAGCGATGGCCCGTGCCACCTTGCCAGAAAAACCCCTCGCTCTGACCAATTTCTCGATAGTCTGAATGCAGTCAGGTTCAGAGCGGGAAGTTTTGAAGATATCTCGCGAAGTGGGGTTGTTTGAGCAGATCTGCTCTCAAAGGTAGACCTGGGTGGCACGTCCACTAACAGAAGAGAAACTCCAGAACCATTGGTTTAAGGCCAAAACATGGGGATGAGCGTCATCCTTGTTCCTTGAGAGGCGAGAACTTGCGAATGACTTCTCCCAGAATTTTGAACGGAGGAAATGCATAAACGTCCAGACCCGTCAATCCCAGAGAAGAGCATCTATCGCCACTGCCCCTGGGTCAGAACAGATGAGCAGTAGATGGGAAGCCTCGCCGTTCTTGAGGTCGTGAAGAGATCCACGAGATGACGACCCCAAATTTCCAGAGGTCTCGGCAAACCTCCTGATGAAGGGTCACTCCGTCGGAAGAAGTTGGTGGCGCCGACTGAGCAGGTCCGCTCGAACATTCTCTACCCCTGCAACAAATCTTGTGAGAATTGTAATGTTGCGAGCTTGAGCCCAGAGGAGAATTTCTCTCTTGCAAGGCCGAACAGGAACGAGTGTGTTCCGCCCTGTTTTTTAGGTACGCCAATGCCGTAGTGTTGTCGAGTTCACTTGAACAACGTGATTGGCAACTAGAGACTCGAAGACTTGGAGGGCTAGGAAGATTGCTGCCAACTCTTTGATGTTGATGTGCCAGGAAATCTGTTGCCCTTTCCAGGTTCCTGACACTTCCTTTCCCCCCCAGTGTTGCTCCCCAACCCACCAAAGAAGCGTCGGAAAACAACACTAGGTCGGGGCTCAGAAGCTTGAGAGAGATCCCTTTTCCCAACTTTACAGGATCGAGCCACCACTTGAGAGTCTTTTATGGAGGGAAGGATCCTCAATTCTTCTTCCAAGTCCTCCTTGTTCTTCCAGTTCTCCAGCAAAAAGAACTGGAGAGGTCTGAGATGTAGCCTTCCCAGAAAACAAACTTCTCCAGCGAGGAAATGGTCCCCAGCAGACTCATCCATTCCCTCACCGAGCATGTTTCCTTCTCCAAGAAGACCGAAACTTTTTCGCAACAATGAACTTGCCTTTCTAGCGACGGAGACGCTAGAAAAGCCGCTGAATTCATCTGAATCCCCAGATAAACGATGGACTGGGAGGGGATCAGTTGCGATTTCTCCACAGATCAGAAGTCCCAGGGACTTCACTAGAGATCCAGAGTAAAATGAAGGTCCTCCAGACACCTTCGTGCTGAAGAAGCGTCCAAGGATCAGCCAATCGTCTTTTTAGAGAGAGATCCTGACTCCCGAGAGGTGCAACCCAACCATCGCTATATTCTTCATGAGAAGAGTAAACACCCTGGTATGGGCTGTGCTGAGTCCAAAGCAGAGAGCCCTGAATTGGTAAGTCTTGTCCCCAAGACAAAGCGGGAGATACATCGCCCACGGATGAATCGGGGCGATGAAGTATGCATCTTGAAGGTCTAAAGACACCATCAATCCCCGGGACGAAGAGGCTCCTAAAATAGACTGAGACGTTTCCATCTTGAACTTTTCCTTCTGGACAAAGTTGTTCGACCTGCTGACGTCCAAGACAGGTCTCCAACCTTCTGGATGTTTCGGACCAGAAACAGTCTGTTGTAAAATTCCCGGGGATTTTGTGTCTAATACTGGTTCCACTGCTCTCTTCTCGAGCATTTGGTCGAGAAGGTCAAACAGGGCTTCTGCTTGGCAGGAAGGTAGTTGGGAGATAAATCTCTGGGGGTCGAAGACAAAAGAGGAAGAGTCAGGAAAGGAATTAGGTATCCTCTCTACTACTTGGAGGGACCAAGAGTCTGCCCCTCTCTCTTTCCAGGCTTGAGCAAAATGAAGAAGCCTGGCTGCAAAGGGCATCTGGAGGAGAAACGAGTACTTGCGCCTCTCTTGGGGACGACATTGCCTCTAGGAAAACCTCTGCCTCGAAAAAACTTTGGAGAAACTACCACGTGAAAAGAGCCTCCACGAAAGGGCTGTTAATTTTTAGCCTGTTGAGGCCCAGAAGACGACAAAGAAGGTGCTGAGGATGCTTTTGGACCTGGAAAGGAGGGTTCTGAAGGAGTGCAGTTTGAATGTCTGAAGGCTTTAGTTTTGAGAAAAACGATTTCCTTATTTTTTGCTCCTGGGTATTTTACTGAATAAAGGTGATGTTTTATGAAGCTTCTCCTTCTGAGATGGAGAAATCTAACTTCGCCAAAAAGCTAAAAGAACAATGCCTCTTCTTTAAAAGAGCTGACGGCTGAAGTCAGATCTTCAGAGCCATCTCTGACTGACTGCCTTGTCCATACACAAGTCAGAACAATGGACAGCTCCCCAGACTAATAGAACTCGGATATTATTTAGTGTGCAGAACGCCCAGACACCAGTCAAAACTGTTAAAAACTTCCACTGTCTTGAAAAGTCCTTTGAGGTGATGGTTTTCACTGTTTATAGAAACCTTGGAAGAGGACAAGTGGGAAGATACGTCCAAAGACTAGCAAAGTCCCCTTTAGAAGTAGAGGAACTGACAAACCCATATCTTCCCCTGGTCATATCATATTCCGGATTTGCCCGACAAGCGAGAAGGAGGCCAAAAGAAGTCTTCCCTTGGTTCTTCCTAGGACATCCAGTCTTGAACTTTCTTAAAAGCCTTTATTTTAGAGCGAAGGATTTCATTTTAAGAAAGCTTAGGGATTTCCATAACCTGAGACAAAGAGCCAACTGCGACTGGGAGCGAGAGCTGAAGGGTGAAACGTATCAGGAAATAAATCCCTAAACAAAAGTCAGAGTCTGATAATCGGAAGAAGCAGAAGGAACTTGTTTCTCTTCGTCCGAGGGTTCTGACGGGCAGGGGTTCTTCTTCCTCAGCTGGAGGATCAGGAGAGCAGGGAGGAAGTAGTCCGGACTCGCTGATACGCCAGCGGGACTTAACAACAGTAATAAAGTAAAGGCTACATCCTGATGAGCATGAACAGAAGAAGCATGAAGTTGGTCATCAAGAAAAACTGCAGGCGTGGTAGCAACATCCGCCAGGATGAGAAGAGATAACACGAGAAGCGACATCGAGTAGCGTCCTGGCGATATAAGCGCGCATCTCCGTGAACTGGCACGGAAGAGGCTTCATAAGGAGAGCGTGAGCGTCCTGGGTATATATATATATAGACACAGGGTGAGGCGCGAAGAGAAGCGTGAGGAGCGCAATATATATATATAGCTCGAATATGGCGGCGCGATAGAGAGAAAATCTTCAAAGAGAGAAGGAATTTCTTTAAAAAACCTTCCTTAGGCGCAAGACGAGAGCTTCAGGAGAAGCAGCAGGCGAAGATATACGAAGGTGGGAAGTCTGAACTTCTTCACAGGCAGATGCAAATCTTTATATATATATGGCCTTCCTATCCATAAGAGAATCCAGTTGCTGTTGCATGCCTAACAAAATCTGGCATTAGAAGCGACACAGCTCTCTTAGCAGAAGGACTGAATTTATGAAGGCTGAGAGAAGGAATGAGAAGACTATTCTTTCTCAATGGAGAAAGGTCTAGCCATCTTAGCGACAGGCGGTAAATATATAACGAAACTTCTTCTCTTCTGATGAGGGATTCCACGAAACTTTCAGGCGGGAAGAGTATAACGTCTAGAGGAAGAGGGCGTGGCGTCCTCCTCTCAAGCTTCTCATGAGGGGTCGAGAGTCCAACCGATAGCGCCCAACCCGACAAGGGAGGACATGTCGGAGGACGAGAAGCATTCCTTCATGGATGCGTGCCCGAGCACGATCCCTGGCAGCCTGGGTGGAGTCAACAGGACCTGCCGAAGGGACGTCAGATCGGAGGGGAGTCCCCGTAACCTTCATGCGGCTTATACATGCCCTCTCCCCTGGTCTTGGGAGTTCGGCAGAGGTCCAGGCCTAGAAGCATTATAGGGTCGATCTGACGCCCCTCCACAACACTAGGGGATTAACACACACTACACTATGCGCTTGCAGGGCATTCACTTTGGTTTCAAGAGCGCGATAGACTCAAGAACTAGAGTCAGAGCATTACTTTCTGCAACAACCTCAGGGCCCGTAAGGCAACACTAAAGGGTTAGGACTACAAGTACAGGGTTAAAACGTGAGAAATCCCTGACCAACTAAGGATGAAACACTCCTGGAGGAAGACCTCTCACCCTATCACGCTCCAATTTACGCATATAGGATTCGTATTTCTTCCATTCTCCTCAGATAATCCTCACATTCATTACAACGATTGTCCACAGAACATTCCATACCTCTACATTTCATACATAAAGTGTGAGGGTCTAAAGTCTTCGATAGCCTCACCTTACAACCACCCAAGCTACACACTATAGCTAGAGGAAGACATTATATAAAGAAAAGTCAAAGGCCAAATTCAAAAACGGTCCACAAAAAGCGTATGCCAAGTCACAGATCCAAGTCGATACCAAAAAACAACCAAAATACTCAAATGACAAAATATTGAAATCCAAATATATAGGAACTGACAACAGGTGTTGACAGTCCGGCGACAGAGAAAATCTGAATAGAAAATGGGAATGGTTCCTGATACCCGCCCCAGCGGCGGGAATGTGTATAACCACCTGGCCGGCCATGCGTGTATATATATATATAAATTTGTCGGACCTTCGGAGAATACAGCTATATATATCTGGCAGGTAAGTCTCGTGAACAAACTGTGGATTAAAGATCTCGAAAGCATATAATGTAGCTTATCCCTAAGTCCCTTCTGTGTCAGGTGCTAATTTAGGAATATCTATACGACTTCATAAAAAAATATCAGGAATAATTTGTACATAAGCCTAAAATTCCTATTCTATGATGGTTAATACCTCATAGGTTTGACCCCACACAACTATTCTAACTATATTTACCAACATGAAGAAATTCCATAAAATCAGCAAAACCTGTCTCTTCTTAACTTTTGCTAATGATAATTTCTTAACTTCAGGAAAATGACAGAGTGAAAATAACCTACTATTCTTCCCTAAAATTAAACACTGCAGTACCTGCAAAAATACAAAACCGAGAAAATGGTAGATATCTTTATACTACTGATTTTGCAGATATATAATGGGTCCCCTAAATACTCGTGGAAAGCATTGAAGAATCATTCTGAAACTGCAGTAACTTGTGTATTAAGTGTTCACGATAAATAGGTGGCATGTCTCAAATTTCAAAATTTTATAGATACTGCAGTTTTCCATTTCAGGGCAGCATTCATCTCACGTGACCTAAATATATACGTATGTAACAATGACCTATGGATAATCCAAGTCAAAACTGAGCTAATGGAAAAACTATATATAAACTTAAGTGACTATTTGACAGGAAGTCAAAATGTATCCAAGGCCACCTGATAGCTGTTATTGAACTAACAAGAAATTTGTATTTGATATTATGTAATCTGAAATATCCTGAACTACCTGACAGCTGATATTAAATTAATACGAAGTGTGTATATACGTATGTATATATACATAAAAGTGATATATCCAGAATCGCATGGACTACTCAAATAACAGACACTCCTACAGTTCCTATTTACAAATTGCAAGACACAAAGATGAACTTGACTCAATTTTGGATCAACAAGCAAAGATGACCCTGATAAAACGCTTATATGATAAATAAAATATAATAAATTCTACCAGAGTATAACTCCTGGTTAAACACATAGATGGCACTTGTGCAATAAATTTGACCCTAATCCTACTCTTAACAGTCACAGGAGAGGAGACTGTAATCTATACCAAATCAATGCTCTTTCCAACAGCAACGAATATGTTAATGGGACAATTTTTCTATCCCATTGCTGTGATTAGTAACCAGTAAATCTTGTGAATAGCTATATCTGGCTCTTGACACAATTTAGTAAATAAAACTGGCCTCTTCTTGAACTCAACCTCCTCCTTTCATTGAAGATGCTTGAGAATTCCAAGGTGAAGCTTAAGTCTGTGCAAACTCTTCCCATTTATTCTTTTGCGAGCTGCAGGCGCTTTCCTGAAAATATTTGGAAGAAGTTAATGACGCCATGTCACGCTGAGATCTTCTGGCTTGCAAGGTAATAAGATAGGAGGTAATTCATTATAACATGACCCAAGACATCCTATACCTTGGCACCATTTTACAAAGAGGGGCACATATGGGACGGGGTCTTTTCAGACCAGTATAGAATGTCTACAGTCTTTTATCAAGGCCATCTTAAATTTCACTGAAAGTGACCGATTATCTAGTACAGTAGAAGTTTTAAATGGAAAATTACAATAACTAGACGTTTATCTTTATCAGCTATTATTATTATTATTGCTTGGGCCTGGCTATAACATTTGTAAAGATAATTTCAACAATTTTGCATAAAACTGGTAACATTTTTGAGCACACACTTTTTGTTTTCAATCATTCAAGAACTCCAGAAGATACTGGCACTGACAATCCACAAATTTCATCTTTTCTAATTCTCCGTTTTAAACAAGTTGAAATTAATTTCAGACTCTGTAAAACCAACACCTCTAAGATCTATAGTTTCTATCCAACCCAAAATATTACATTTTAACAAGAACCTCATTCCATGTTCTTTAAACTTACCTTTTTAGGTTCTACAACAACTTCTTCGGATGATGTTTACAAAACTTCGTCCACCGCTTCCTTCGAAAAACTCACATGAAGCAGGTCACCTGGAAGAACGGGAAACATGTCAGTGACATCGTGGACTGAATGCAGAATTTAGGCCAGAGGCCAGGCACTGGGACCTATGAGGTCATTCAGCGCTGAAACGGAAATCGACAGTAAAAGGTTTGGAAAGGTGTAACAGGAGGAAAACCTCAAAGAAATTGTACTATGAATCAATTGTTAGGAGATGGTTGAGGAAAGTAAAATGGAAAAATGAGAATATGAACGGAAGTACAGTAAAAAAAACGAAGAGGGTTGCAAACTAGGGGCCGAAGGAACACTGCAAAGAACATTAGTAATGCCTACAGCTCGTTGGGTCTTTTTCAATTGAGTCTGTAATCTTTTATCGAGGTCACTTTCCTGAAACTGTGTTTAATCTTATCACCACTAAGTGTTCAAGTCATGAAAAAATCGATCTACTATGCAAATTCTAAAACAAAAAGCTCTTGAGCAAATTATTCCCAATATATCAAGTTGTCAGAAACTCCACCAACTTTCAGATGATCGAAGAAGGCTTCTTGGAATTCTACAAAATTCTACAAAACATAGCTGCAAGGCGACTTACTATATACCTGAAGCCACCCATGACAAAGTTCTACTCCATCATATTCAATAGTCTCACTTGCAAAGGCTAGTTGTAGTACCATCTAGATTACATGTATCGTTAATGGATTTTTACATCTGTTTTCTTTGAAGTCAGAGTGGCTTGTACAAGTACCCAGACCTGAGAGTTGACTAATTTTATACTGGAATAGCTATGCAAGCTGTGTAAACATACTTTCCCACGGCAGTTCCTTCAACAAGACATTCATTTTAGTCATTCCCTGCATCTTATACAAGATGAAATCCCCCTCCCCCCTTTCGTGAGTTGTCACGGATCAAATGGAATGTATTTTCAGCAATTCATTACTGTATCGTCAGAAATTGTGATTATGTGCAGAAACTGAGGCCCTTTAAGTGGGGAAACATTGCATTTCCTCCACAAAATCACTGGAAAGCACCTACCACTGAAAATACCTAGCCACTTCATAAACAAAATGGCTCTTCATTACAGCAACTGGTGAGCTGTTACTAATTTTGGCTCTTTCAGACTTTCAGAAATCCCATGAACTTTAACTTATGCTGTACTGTAGGTGTCACCTCTCAATTCTTGAATCTTTTAGTACTACCACTCATTGTTTACTTCAGTTTTCTAATTCTCTACTCTTGCATTCATATTCGTAGAACAAAGAACAATCGAAGTGTTATACCCTACATGAAAGGTCTCCTAAAAAGCTACAACAGAATTTCGTTTTGCCAAATACTTGAAGACTCACCCGTGATAATCCTGTTTTGAGGGCTTAACCCAGTAGTCGTTTCTCCATCATCCTGTTTATGGGAGACCGTCCCATTAGCCCTCATATTGGTCGTCAGGCGGGTCCTCTGGCCAGCCTTAGTGTTTTTCTTGAAAAGCTGCTTCTCATGCGTCGTGACTCTCCTTGGTTCACCCTTGTTTTCTTATCTCCTTAATTATTGCAGCTACCTGACGAATAGTCTACTGGCTCAAACTAATTTTTCTAATAGGCCTATCTTGCTTGCAACTTGGTTCCAATAATCCTTACTCCTCCGTGATCCTTTGTGTATACTTACAAGCAATTAATTAATGATGGATTTGAAAACATTTCTTTAACATTTAACATCTAGTGCTTTAATGAGTCCAGTTGCTTCATGAGATAAAATACTCCACCTTTCATTTCTATTTAACGTGATTCAGTTCATGGTAGAACATTTCGTCAATTTTTAATTTTTTACTGTCACTTAAAACAGGTTTTCATTAGTATGAAAGAGGTTCAAGTGTTTAGATCTGTCCTCCTGATAGTCTGGTTCTCAATGGGTGACTTGAAAAAGCGTATTCTAGAATTAAAACCGCTTCCGTGCTCTTATTTTCTTAAACTTTGTATTTTTCCAGTGGCAATTGGTCAACGATAAGAAATACAGTTTCAGGTGCAATTACAGTCTCTCTACCTGTGATCTTTCTGACGCTCTTATTGCATTCATACTGCTGTATTGCGTGATATCTGTCATGGCCTAGGCATTTGTAGCCTGGCACACCTTAGTCATGGATATATAGCAGCTTAGCAGACCTCCAGTCGTAGACAATGTGTGGGTAAATGGCGTGAGCAACTGGCAAGTTAGTTATTTCCCAAGCTGTCAGCTTCCTAGAAGAATAATGGCTTGCCAGCTCTGCTAATTGCACAATGCCACAAGGGTCTTACTGCTGCATTGCACAGGGATGCATTGCTTCTTACACTGGACTTACCCTGCATAGGAGCTCGACCCACAGGTGGTGAGATCCACACTAGACCCATACCAAATGCTGTTGCCATCCTAGGGTGTCAAGGGCTCACAATCCCCTAAGGTAACGCTCCTGGTAGAGGAGTGGTGTCCCCCTAGGAAGTCAGTTTGTGCCTCATGAATTGCTTGCTCACGGTGTTACATCCTTACTTGCCCGTCGCTGGCCTGGGTAGGATTGGCTGTTTCAAGTCCATTTGTGGCTAGTGTTTTAGGATGCCCGATAACTCCAATTTTTGCATTTGGGGCCCCTACACCTTTGGAAAGCTTGACTACCCAATGGGACTTGTGCAAGATAATGAAGTTGTGGGTTTCTGTTGGGTAGCTTGCCTTCACCACCCAGTGATGGTGGATGCCTTACAAAAGTCTTGAGTCATTACCCATAATGTGATATTTACTGTACTAGGTGGTCGGGGGTTGGGGAGGGGGAGGAGGTGTACACAGTGAGAAAGGGAGTGGAGGTCTTTGGCACTAGGTGAGTTGCTTCTTAAGAATGAGTCTAGACTGGGGCTTGCCCATTTGTTGGGTGTACCTCCAGTACAGGTAAGCCATGTACCCATTCTTTGCTAAGTAACCAACTGGTTCTTAGCCAAAAAAATAAGTCTAATCCTTCTCTTTAATCAGCTCAGTGGTCTGGTAAAACTAAGGTATACTTTAACTTTGTGTTGTAGTGTGCCAAAGGGCCGTCACTTGAACCTCGATGAGTTCACGACTTGGGAAGGAGGCTCAAACCTATAAAGAACTGACTCATCATGCAATTAGTGACATGCATGAATAGATTGGAGAAGTTTCCCACGTTCCTGCTTGCAATCTAGCAAACCCAAAGGCAGGAAGAACTGGACCTACTCACAGCAGAGAGAAAAGAATACTCTGTTAGTATCTGGTGGTGAGTTTTACTTGGCACACCTGACCCCTATGTTCCTCATTGGTATGGGATTACAAAACCAATGTTCCATGACATCTTTCCTTAAATAATTTTCTTTTATCTGACCTTTGATTGTCTTAATAACTGAGTTATTAGCTGTCAATATGTCTGTTTTTTGTTCCTTTTCTGCAGAAGAATTCTGGTTGCTGTCTAATGCCCCAAATCTTTTTAAGCTTGAAGTATCTCTGGATAAATTCCAAATGTGGTAAATCGTCTGCTGCTTCATACATTTCAGTCATTTTAACTTTCTTTCCTTTCCCTCAGGAAGTAACATAGCAATGAACCTGCAAAGGAAAAAACAAGAAAACTCTATAGAAAGTGACTAACTTGGCTCTGAAGTGAATTCTGAACTTTCCCTTCATAAGTTCAGCAAGAAATGAATTTTGAACTTTCCCTTCATAAGTTCAGCAAGAAATGAATTCTGAACTTTCCCTTCATAAGTTCAGCAAGGAGTGAATTCTGAACTTTCCCTTCATAAGTTCAGCAAGAAGTGAATTCTGAACTTTCCTTCATAAGTTCAGCAAGAAGTGAATTCTGAACTTTCCCTTCAATGTTCAGCAAGAAGTGAATTCTGAACTTTCCCTTCACAAGTTCAACAAGAAATGAATTCTGAACTTTCCCTTCATTAGTTCAGCAAGAAATGAATTCTGAACTTTTCCCTCATAAGTTCAGCTAGAAATAATTCACCTACTGCCTCCTGACATTACGCAAATAAAAATAAACTTACCAATTTCAATCGTCGATTCCTGCCTTATCATGAATGTCGAATAACGTTCTGCATCGACGTCAATTGTCCTAATTTCGTGTTCGAGTGGTTCCTGGTTCCTCCTCGAAGTCGTTTCGTTGCAAACAAAAGTCGTTTCGATACATCTATAAAGGCGATTTGGTACAGCCCAGTTCGTTTCCACACAAATGATTTAAACAGTTGAACCTATTTCTTCAAACATTTACAAGTTTATCAATGTCGCATTTACATGAAATTTATAGGCACTCATCTGATAAACAGTATACAAAAATTCTCCCTTACAACTAGATCGAAGTATACACGATTCAAATATCTTCTAATACGTTTTGCAACAATCGTAAATTGCTTGTTAATCATTCTACTTTACTTTTAATGGTTCGAAAATCAATTTTCAAGGTTATACTCAATTTACTCAAATATTTTACGATGCTGCTACAAAAAACTATAAAAAAATCGTAAATTTTTAACTTTTCCTACTTGTTTTACTCAGTAATTTTGCAAATCTAAGTTTTCAGGGGTATAAGTATTTATTTACTGATTTCGCAATATCAATTAATTAAAAACTAGACAAAAAATCGTCAATTACTGTTTGTTAACTTTTCCTACTTTTTTTTACTCGGTAATTTCGCAAATCTAAGTTTTCAAGGGGATAAGTAATTTATTTACTGATTTCGCAATACTGATTTACTACAAAAAACAAAAAAGTATTGACACGCTTAGCGTAAAGGTTCCTGAATATTTACTGACGACAGTGTTTACTCCACTGATTATCTCAAAACAATAACTTCGCAATATTAGACATCGTAAAAAATTTCGCCTTTTTGAGTGACATTTAGTAGTTTCTGTCTAGGGATTAGTTGAGGCTGGTTTATCAAATTCTGGATTTTTCGCTTTGGAAGGGTAGAGAAAAGCCTTGTTATAAGCTGTGACGTCATTAGCTCAAACTATTAAGTTTTTTCTTACAGTTTCGTTCAGTAACTTAACATGACAGGTCTGTTTAAAGACAGAGTTGTACCGAATTGCCTGAATGGATGTATTGAAACGACTAGACTCTAAACCTTGTCTGTAAAAAAAAGTCTATATTAATAACTTATTAGAAAAAAATGGTTCGATACAAATAATAATTACAAATGATTAATTCAACAGATACAAAGAAACTGGACTATATAATTCCTTAAAGTTATACACCTATGGGGCAATGAAAAACACTAATTGTAAATATCTTTCTTAGTGACACCTTCCTACTGGTGTCGTGGTACAAAACATTAAAAAATACCTAAATACCATTCTATAATGTCCAGTGCAATTGGCAGTAACTTATTATTTCTGATAGTGAAGGCGATCTTGAATGTCAGAAAACTCAGAATCTGGGAACACTGACGTATTGTAGCAGAATAAGAAGCATTCTGTCACTTCCTTTATAAGTGACTTTTGAAATACATTTTTTAATTAAAATGTGTCAGTTTAGCAACATTTAATTCCGATACAGCGCAAACGGCTATTTAATGTAATAAAATATAATACACTGCACCAGGTTGAATAAAAATAAAATGCCTTCCTTACTGGCAAAAATTTGTCTAACCATTCTCTGACATTTGAAAGTATTACCTCAGGTAATGTAACATTGAGAAAAACACCAAGGTAGTTTCCCTCACTTTATAGCTAAGTCCCTCGTTTCAAGGAATTTCTTTTGATGGGAAATCGGTCCAATAAGGATAATGAATCATTTTGACGAAAAGTCAGTCAGGTACGCTGAAAATGTATGATGTTTATTCTGCAGGTAATTATTCATTGAATTAGAGATGAATTTAATGATTTAATTGGGAAAATTGGTATATTTGCTCAATAAATAAGTAAATATAGTCAGTTTTACCGATACGGAAACATTAATGCATCTAAATAAATTTGTGATGGTTTTTTCAATATCAATTTAGTTATGGGTATTATTTCATATGGACATTAATTGCTTTCAACAAAAAATATAAAATTTTCTGTTGTATTATGATGTGATTGAATGATTTTGAGTTTATTTCCAACGCAAATGAATAACAAATTCCCGGCAATGATATACTGTATACAAAATTAATAAAATTGCGACTTGTCAACCATACTGCCCCCCCTCTCCATTTACGGCAAAACTGTGTTTACTGATTACAGTTTTGCCGTAGAGCAATGGAGAAAGGTGAAATTCTGACAAGTCGTAATTTTATTAAAACTTTTGTATACAGTATATCATTTGCCAGTTTTCATAAGTATTCATTGCGATGAAAATAAACATCAAAATCATAGTCACATCATAATACAACAGAAAACCTATTTTTATGTTGAAAGCAATTAATGTCCATAAGGAAAATAATACCTAGTTAATGAGATTGATGTCACTTAAATTTTACTTTATCCTTAAACACTTGGTCTAAATTGCACTTACTGCACTTTTCAATTTGAGATGGTAAAGACATTTACTGTCATTTCACTTCTGATTCCTTATAACCTGAGACTGAACCATTTTTAGTTGCTCAGAGTCAAGAGGTCCACAAGGCCCTTCAACACCTGATTTACCCTTACTATGAAAGTTGTTATGAATCCTGAACCGCTCACCTACCGTCAACAGTCGCAGAATTCTGACAAAAATCCTGGAAAATCGACCTTCTACACTGACCACTCTTGCAATAAAAAGGTCAGTTATGAATCCTGAACACTTCTAATGGCCATAGAATTTTTAAAACCTGGAAAATCAACTTCTATCCCTGACCACCATTACAATGAAAGGTCTGTCATGGACCCTGAACCATGCTCACTTCTAATAGCCTTAGAATTTTTGGGAAAAACCTGGAAAATCAACCTTCTATACCTGACCACCATTACAAAAAAGGGTCTGCCATGGATCTTGAACCATGCTTACGTTTATCAGCGTCAGAATTCTGAGGGAAAAAAACCTGGAATATCAACCTTCTAACCTGACCATCATTACAAAGAAAGGTCTGTCATGGACCCTGAACCATGCTGACTTTTAATAGCGTCAGAATCTGGGTGGGGGGGGAAATGGAAAATCAACTTCAAGTACCTGACCACCCTTGCAATAA
>NC_089787.1:20846025-20874616 GCF_040412425.1 Macrobrachium rosenbergii | reverse complement strand
TCTATGTTAGAAGCTAATTTAGGAATATCTATACGACTTCATAGAAAAATATCAGGAATAATTTGTACGTAAGCCTAAAGTACCTATTCTATAATGGTTAGTACCTCACACAATATTCCTAACTATATTTACCAACATGAAGAAATTCCATCAAATCAGTAAAACCTGTTTCTTGTGATTAATTACATTTTTGCTACTGATAATTTTTGAACTTCAGGAAAATGACAGAGTGAAAAGTAACCTACTATTCTTCCCTAAAATGAAACACTGCAGTACCTGCAAAAATACAAAACCGAGAAAAATGGTAGATACTCCCTTGTCTTACTACTGATTTTGCAGATACTGCAAATGGGGTCCCCTAAACACTCGTGGAAAGCATTGAAGAATCATTCTGAAACTGCAGTAATTTGTGTATTAGTGTTTCACGAGCCCAATAGGTGGCATGGCTCAATTTCAAAAATTTTGCAGATACTGCAGTTTTCCATTTCAGGGCAGCATTCATCTCACGTGACCTTCGTACCCAGGGCACGTATGTAACAATGACCTAGTGGATAATCCAAGTCAAAACTGAGCTAATGGAAAAACTACCCTTAAACTTAAGTGACTTTTTGACAGGAAGTCAAAATGTATCCACGGCTACCTGATAGCTGTTATTGAACTAACAAGAAATTTGTATTTGATATTATGTAATCTGAAATATCCTGAACTACCTGACAGCTGATATTAAATTAATGCGAAGTGTGTATATACGTATGTATATATACATTATAAGTGATGTATCCTGAATCGCATGGACTACCTCAAATAACAGACACTCCTACAGTTCCTATTTACAAATTGCAAGATGCAAAGATGAACTTGACTCAATTTTGGATCAACAAACAAAGATGACCCTGATAAAACGCTTATATGATAAATATAATAAATTTACCCTATCCTACTTTTCAAAGTCAAGGGAGATAAGATTGTACAATTCTACCAGAGTATAACTCCTGGCTAAACACATAGACGGCACTTGTGCAATAAATTGGACCCTAATCCTACTCTTAACAGTCACAGGAGATGAGACTGTAATCTATACGAAATCATGGCTCTATGGCTCTTTCCAACAGCAACGAGTATGTTAATGGGACAATTTTTATATCCCATTACTGTGATTAGTAACCAGTAAATCTTGTGAATAGCTATATCTGGCTCTTGACACAATTTAGTAAATAAAACGGTGGCCTCTTCTTGAACTCAACCTCCTCCTTTCATTGAAGACGCTTGAGAATTCCAAGGTGAAGCTTGAGTCTGTGCAAACTCGTCCCATTTATTCTTTTGCGAGCTGCAGAGACACTTTCCTGAAAATATTTGGAAGAAGTTAATGACGTCATGTCACGCTGAGATGATCTGGTTTGCAAGGTAATAAGATAGGAGGTAATTCATTATAACATGACCCAAGACATCCTATACCTTGGCACCATTTTACAAAGAGGGGCACATATGGGACGGGGTCTTTTCAGACCAGTATAGAATGTCTACAGTCTTTTATCGAGGCCATCTTAAATTTCACTGAAAGAGACCGAGGCTTCTCTAGTACAGCAGAAGTTTCAATTGGAAAATTACAATAAGTAGACGTTTATCTTTATCAACTATTATTATTATCATTATTGTTATTATTATTATTATTATTGCTTGGGCCTGGCTATAACATTTGTAAAGATAATTTCAACAATTTTGCATAAAACTGGTAACATTTTTGAGCACACACGATTTGTTTTAAATCATTCAAGAACTCCAGAGGATACTGGCACTGACAATCCACAAAATTCATCTTTTTCTAATTCCCCGTTTTAAACAAGTTGAAATGAATTCCAGATTCTGTAAAACCAACACCTCTAAGATCTATACTTTCTATCCAACCCAAAATAATACATTTTAACGAGAACCTCATTCCATGTTCTTTAAACTTACCTTTGTTAGGTTCTACAACAACTTCTTCGGATGATGTTTACAAAAATTCGTCCACTGCTTCCTTCGAAAAACTCACATGAAGCAGGTCACCTGGAAGAACGGGAAACATGTCAGTGACATCGTGGACTGAATGCAGAATTTAGGCCAAAGGCCAAGCACTGGGACCTATGAGGTCATTCAGCGCTGAAACGGAAATCGACAAAGGTTCGAAAGGTGTAACAGGAGGAAAACCTCAAAGAAGTTGTACTATGAATCAATTGTTAGGAGATGACTGAGGAAAGTAAAATGGAAAAATGAGAATATGAACGGAGGTACAGTAAAAAGAACGAAGAGGGTTGCAAACTAGGGGCCGAAGGAACGCTGCAAAGAACATTGAGTAATGCCTACAGCTCGTTGGGTCTTTTTCAATTGAGTCTGTAGTCTTTTATCGAGGTCATCTTCCTGAAACTGTGTTTAATCTTATCACCACTAAGTGTTCAAGTCATGAAAAAATCGGTCTACTATGCAAATTCTAAAACATAAAAGCTTTTGAGCAAATTGATTCCCAATATATCAAGTTGTCAGAAACTCCACCAACTTTCAGATGACCGAAGAAGCTTCTTGGAGTTCTACAAAATTCTACAAAATAGCTGCAAGGCGACTTACTATATACCTGAAGCCACCCTTTAGCTATGACAAAGTTCGTACTTGACTCCATCATATTCAATAGTCTCACTTGCAAAGGCTAGTTGTAGTACCATCTAGATTACATGTATCGTTAATGGATTTTTACATCTGTTTCCTTTAAGCCAGAGTGGCTTGTACAGTACAAGTACCCAAACCTGAGAGTTGACTGTAATTTTTATACTGGAATAGCTATGCAAGCTGTGTAAACGTACTTTCCCACGGCAGTTCTTTCAACAAGACATTCATTTTAGTCATTCCCTGCACCTTATACAAGATAAAATCCCCCTCCCCCCTTTCGTGAGTTGTCACGGATCAAATGGAATGTATTTTCAGAAATTCATTACTGTATCGTCAGAAATTATGTGATTATGTGCAGAAACTGAGGCCCTTTAAGTGGGGGAAACATTGCATTTCCTCCGCAAAATCACTGGAAGCACCTACCACTGGGAATACCTAGCCACTTCATAAACAAAATGGCTCTTCATTGCAGCAACTGGTGAGCTGTTACTAATTTTGGCTCTTTCAGACTTTCAGAAATCCCATGAACTTAACTTATGCTGTACTGTAGGTGTCAAGCCACCTCTCAATTCTTGAATCTTTCAGTACTGCCACTCATTGTTTACTTCAGTTTTCTAATTCTCTATTCTTGCATTCATATTCGTAGAACAAAGAACAATCGAAGTGTTATACCCTACATGAAAGGTCCCCTAAAAAGCTACAACAGAATTTCGTATTGCTAAATACTTGAAGACTCACCTGTGATAATCCTGTTTTGAGGGCTTAACCCAGTTGTTGTTTCTCCATCATCCTGTTTATGGGAGACCGTCCCATTAGCCCTCATACTGGTCGTCAGGCCAGCCTTTTCGTTTCTTGAAAAGTTACTTCTCATGCGTCATGACTCTCCTTGGTTCATCCTTGTTTTGATATCTCCTTAATTATTGCAGCTACCTGACGAATAGTCTACTGGGTCAAACTAATTTTTCTAATAGGCCTATCTTGCTTGCAACTTGGTTCCAATAATCCTTACTCCTCCGTGATCCTTTGTGTATACTTACAAGCAATTAATTAATGATGGATTTGAAAACATTTCTTTAACATTTAACATCTGGTGCTTTAATGAGTCCAGTTGCTTCATGAGATAAAATACTCCACCTATTCATTTCTGTCCTTGGCACGTGATTCAATTCATGATAGATGGTAACATTTCGTCAATTTTTCAATTTTCTACTCTTTCACTTAAAACAGGTTTCCATTAGTATGGAAGAGGTTCAAGTGTTTAGATCTGTCCTGATAGTTTAGTTCTCACTTGGTGACTTAAAAAGCGTATTCTAGAATTAAACTGCTTCTGTACTCTTATTTTCTTAAACTTTGTATTTTTCCAGTGGCAATTGGTCAACGATAAGAAATACAGTTCCAGGTGCAATTACAGTCTCTCTACCTGTGATCTTTCTGACGCTCTTATTGCATTCATACTACTGTATTATGAGGTATCTGTCATGGCCTAGGCATTTGTAGCTTGGCACACCTCAGTCATGAATATATAGCAGCTTAGCCAACCTCCAATCGTGGACAATGTGTGGGTAAATGGCGTGAGTAACTAACAAGTTAGTTATTTCCCAAGCCATCAGCTTCCTTGAAGAATAATGGCTTGCCAGCTCTGCTAATTGCACAATGCCACAAGGGTCTTACTGCTGCATTGCATAGGGATGTATTGTTTCTTACACTGGTGTTACCCTGCATAGGAGTTCGACCTACATAGGAGTTCAACCCACAGGTGGTGAGATCCACACTAGATCTATACCAATTACTGTTGTCATCCTGGGGTGGAAAGGGCTCACAATCCCCTAAGGTAACACTCCTCGTAGAGGCGTGGTGTCCCCCTAGGAAGTCAGTTTGCGCCTCATGAATTGCTTGCTCAGGGTGTTACATCCATACTTGCCCGTCGTTGGCCTGGGTAGGATTGGCTGTTTCAAGTCCATTTGTGGCTAATGTTTTAGGATGCCCGATAACTCCAATTTTTGCATTTGGGGCCCCTACGCCTTTGGAAAGCTTGACTACCCAACGGGACTCATGTGAGATAATGAAGTTATGGGTTTCTGTTGGGTAGTCTCAAACTACTAGCTTGCCTTCACCACCCAGTGATGATGGATGCTTTACAAAAGTCTTAAGCCATTACCCATAATCTGATATTTACTGTACTAGGTGGTCGGGGGTGGGGGGCAGGTGTGGTTGGAGGAGGTGTACACAGTGAGAAAGGGAGTTGAGGTCTTTGGCACTAGGTGAGTTGCTTCTTAAGAGTGAGTTTAGATTGGGGCTTGCCCATTGTGTTGGGTGTACCTCCAGTACAGGTAAGCCATGTACCTATTCTTGTGTTGTGGTGTACCAAAGGGCCGTCACTTGAACCCCGATGAGTACACGACTTGAGGAGGAGGCTCAAACCTATAAAGTAGCCAACTGACTCATCATGCAATTAGTGACATGCACGAATAGATTGGAGAAGTCTCCCACGTTTCTGCTTGCAATCTAGCAATCCCAAAGGCAGGAGGAACTGGGCCTACTCACAGCAGAGAGAAACGAATACTCTGTTAGTATCTGGTGGTGAGTTTTTACTTGGCACACCTGACCCCCATGTTCCTCATATGTATGGGATTACAAAGCCATTGTTCCATGACATCTTTCCTTAAATAATTTTCTTTTATCTGACCTTTATTGTCTTCATAACTGAGTTATTAGCGGTCAATATGTCTGTTTTTTGTTCCTTTTCTGCAGAAGAATTTTGGCTGCTGTCTAATACCCAAATTTTTTTAATCTTGAAGTATCTCTGGATAAATTCCAATTGTGATAAATCGTCTGTTGCTTTATACATTTCAGTCATTTTAACTTTCTCCTTTCCCTCAGGAAGTAACATAGCAATGAACCTGCAACGAAAAAAAAGAACAAGAACTCTATAGAAAGTGACTAACTTGACTCAGAAATGAACTCTGGACTTTCCCTTCACAAGTTCAGCAATTCCCTTCATAAGTTCAGCAAGAAATGAATTCTGAACTTTCCCTTCATAAGTTCTGCAAGAAATGATTTCTGAACTTTCCCTTCATAAGTTCAGCAAGAAGTGAATTCTGAACTTTCCCTTCATAAGTTCAGCAAGAAGTGAATTCTGAACTTTCTCTTCATAAGTTCAGCAAGAAATGAATTCTGAGCTTTCCCTTCATAAGTTCAGCAAGAATAGAATTCTGAACTTTCCCTTCATAAGTTCAGCGAGAAATGAATTCTGAACTTTCCCTTCAATGTTCAGCAAGAAATGAATTCTGAACTTTCCCTTCACAAGTTCAGCAAGAAGTGAATTCTGAACTTTCCCTTCAATGTTCAGCAAGAAATGAATTCTGAACTTTCCCTTCATAAGTTCAGCAAGAAATGAATTCTGAACTTTCCCTTCATAAGTTCTGCAAGAAATGGATTCTGAACTTTCCTTCATAAGTTCAGCAATGTGAATTCTGAACTTTCCTTCATAAGTTCAGCAAGAAGTGAATTCTGAACTTTTCATGTTCAGCAGAAATGAATTCTGAACTTTCAACCTCATAAGTTCAACAAGAAATGAATTCTGAACTTTCCCTTCATAAGTTCAGCAAGAAGTGAATTCTGAACTTTCCCTTCATTAGTTCAGCAAGAAATGAATTCTGAACTTTCCCTTCATAAGTTCAGCAAAAAATGAATTCTGAACTTTCCCTTTATAAGTTCAGCAAGAAATGAATTCTGAACTTTCCTTTCATAAGTTCAGCAAGATATAATTCATCTACGTACCTCCTGACATTACGCAAATAAAAATAAACTTACCAATTTCAATCGTCGATTCCTGCCTTATCATGAATGTCGAATAACATTCTGCATCGACGTCAATTGTCCTAATTTCGTGTTCGAGTGGTTCCTGGTTCCTCCTCGAAGTCGTTTCGTTGCAAACAAAAGTCGTTTCGATACATCTATAAAGGCGATTTGGTACAGCCCAGTTCGTTTCCACAAAAATGATTTAAACAGTTGAACCTATTTCTTCAAACATTTACAAGTTTATTAACAATGTCGCACTCACGTGAAAGTTATAGGCACTTATCTGATAAACAGTTTACAAAAAATTCTCCCTTACAACTAGATCGAAGTATACACGATTCAAATATCTAATACGTTTTGCAACAATCGTAAATTGCTTGTTAATCATTCTACTTTACTTTTAATGGTTCGCAAATCTAAATTTTTAAGGTTATACTCAATTTACTCAAATATTTTGCAATGCTGCTACAAAAAACAATATAAAAAAATCGTAAATTTTTATTTTTTCCTACTTGTTTTACTCAGTAATTTCGCAAATCTACGTTTTCAAGGGGATAAGTAATTTATTTACTGACTTCGCAATACTGATTTACTACAAAAAACAAAAAAGTATTGACACGCTTAGCGTAAAGGTTCCTAATTATTTACTGACGGCAGTGTTTACTCCACTGATTATCTCAAAACAATAACTTCGCAATATTAGACATCGTAAAAAATTTCGCTTTTTTGAGTGACATTTAGTAGTTTCTGTCTAGGGATTAGGTGAAGCTGGTTCATCAAATTCTGGATTTTCCACTTTGGAAGGGTAGAGAAAAGCCTTGTTATAAGCTGTGACGTCATTAGTTCAAACTATTCAGTTTTTTCTTACAGTTTCATTCAGTAACTGAAAAACTTGACAGATCTATTGAAAGGCTGAGTTGTATCGAATTGCCTGAATGGATGTATTGAAACGACTAGACTCTAAACCTTGTCTGTAAAAAAAAATCTATATTAATAACTTGTTAGAAAAAATGGTTCGATACAAATAATAATCACAAATGATTAAATCTCCAATTGCAAAGAAACTGGACTATATAATTCCTTAAAGTTATATATCTATGGGGAAATGAAAAACACCAATTGTAAATTTCTCTCTTCGTGACACCTTCCTACTGGTGTCGTGGTACAAAACATTAAAAAATACCTAAATACCATTCAGTAATGTCCAGTGCAACTGACAGTAATTATTGTTATTGTTTCTGATGGTGAAGGCGATGTTGAATGCCAGTTAACTCAGGATCTGGGCACACTGACTTATTGTATAGTAGAATAATAAGCATTCTGTTATTTCCTTTATAAGTGACTTTTGGAATACATTTTTTTATTAAAATGAGTCAGTTTAGCAGCATTTAATTCCGATATAATAAAATATAATACAGTGCAACGGTTATTTGATTTAATAAAATATAATGCAGTGTTATTTAATGTAATAAAATATAATGCAGTGCAACGGTTATTTAATGTAAAATATAATGCAGTGTTATTTAATGTCATGAAATATAATGCAGTGCAACGGTTATTCAATGTAATAGAATATAATGCAGTGCAACGGTTATTTAATGTAATAAAATATAATACAGATGCAACGGTTTAAATAAAAATACAATGCCTTCATTACTGGCAAGACATTTACCTAACCATTCTGTGAGACTGGAATTTGTGATGGTATTACCTCAGTTAGGCAATAATAACATTGAGAGAAAAAACTAGTTTACACCAAGGTAGGTTCCCTCACTTTTGATCCAAGTCCCTGGTTTTAGGGAATTTCGTTTTTTGGGCAATCGGTACAATAAGGATAATGAATCATTTCAACGAAAAGTCATTCAGGTTTGATGAAAATGTATGATGTTTATTTCTGCAGGTAATTATTCATTTAATTAGAATAATTTAATGATTTGATTGGGAAAATTGGTATATTTGCTCACACTAAGTACGTAGCCTGTAGTGTTACTGATACGGAAACATTAATACATCTAAATAAATTTTTGATGGATTTTCCGATAATTTAATTATGGCCATGAGATTGATATCACTTAAATTTTACTTTATCCTTAAACACTTTGTCTAAACTGCAATTTTTGCACTTTTCAATTTGAGATGGTAAAGCACATTTACTGTCATTTCAGTTCTGATTCCTTATAACCTAAGACTGAACGGGTTTTTTAGTTGCTCAGAGTCCAGAGGTCCACACCAAGCCCTTCAACACCTAACCACCCTTACTATGAAAGGTCTGTTATGAATCCTGAACCGTACCTACCGTCAACAGTCGCAGAATTCTGACAAAAAAAACCTGGAAAATCGACCTTCTACACCTGACCACTCTTGCAATAAAAGGTCAGTTATGAATCCTGAACACTTCTAATGGCCATAGAATTTTGGGGATAAAACCTGGAATATCAACTTCTATCCCTGACCACCATTACAATGAAAGGTCTGTCATGGACCCTGATCTATGCTTACGTTTAATAGCCTTAGAATTTTGGGGAAAAACCTGGAAAATCAACCTTCTATACCTGACCACCATTACAAAAAAGGGTCTGCCATGGATCCTGAACCCTGCTCACTTCTAATAGCCTTAGAATTTTGGGGAAAAACCTGGAAAATCAACTTTCTATACCTGACCACCATTACAAAAAAGGGTCTGATATGGATCCTGAACCATGCTTACGTTTATCAGCGTCAGAATTCTGAGGGGGAAAAACCTGGAATATCAACCTTCTACACCTGACCATCATTACAAAGAAAGGTCTGTCATGCTGACTTTTAATAGCGTCAGAATTAAAAAAAAAAAAATGGAAAAAAAAATGGAAAATCAACCTCAAGGTCTGTCATGGACCCTGAACCACCCTTGCAATAAAAGGTCTGTTATGAATCCTGAATCGTACCTACCGTCAACAGCCTCAGAATTAAAAAAAAAAAAAAACTGGAAAATCGACCTTCTATACCTGACCACCCTTGCAAAAAAAGGTCTGTCATGGACTCTGAAACATGTACACTTTTAATAGCGTCAGGATTTTGGGGAAAAAACCTCGAAAATCAACCTTCTATACCTGAACCCCCTTGCCACAAAATGTCTGTTATGAACCCTGAACCGTACCTACCGTCAACAGCCTCAGAATTTTGAAAAAAAAACTGGAAATCATCCTTCTGTACCTGACAACCATTACAATAAAAGGTCTGTCATGGACCCCGGACCATACGTTCGTTAGATAGACAGAATTTTTGGAAAAAAACCTGGCAAATAAATTTCCGAGTCGCAAACGCCCAGCTTTCAGCTGAAAGGGCTTCACACTGCGGCAATTTTTCGAAAAAAGCAAAATTACCAAGAACTTTGCGACCAAAATACTCATTTCCATGACATTCTTAAGATTTCCAGAGGTTAATGGAACTCTTACGTCTAGAAATTCAAGAATATCTGCTAAGAATGTCAGAAAAACTAACTAGAATCACCTTATTCTTACCGTAGGCCAGTTTTTCATTTCGCAAGCACTTGTTTATGAAGACACCTCTCCAACTTCGTGTTTAGAACTACACTGAGGCTTCCTATATCGAGGCAGGAATTGCTTTTGGCCAATCAGAGGCCTCTAACGTAGCTGACGTTTGTATCGTCCCCTTTCATTGGCTGAAAGCTTTGGTTTTTGACAAAGCGTCTTCGTAAACGATTTCCCATTGGCTGGTCAGACGAGACCCAGTTTTCGTGCTCCAAGTACTGATGAATACCATTAATTAGTAGTTATATATTGGATGCATAAACCAACACACCTCGGTCCTACATTAGTCGCAGTGATTGTACGAGATGAATATAAATTTCCCACTTAAAAACAATGAAATGTTTCACTTATATTTCGTAACTTGAGGTAGACACAAAGCACTGAACAGCGTCATTAAAACGCGTATTAAGGACATGTCACTTGTTTTAAAACAAAGTCCGCAAGTAAGGAAGACAATATTATAATCATATTAAAAATATCGATCACATGAAACCATTAACCCTACGATAGCTGCAAAGTGAAATAAAAACTGTATTAATTGATTGAAATGGGTTTTGCCAGGTAAGTATAAAGTTTTCCTTCTAGACGCACAAATATTGTTGAAAATCATCTAAAACTCCAAGAAAATAATCAGATAATGATGGAGGGGAGATAGTGATGGTTTGGACATGCCCTTTGCACAATCCTTGGAAGAATAGTATGTGATAGCGTCAGCAGTATTCTTCCAAGGGTCGTGCAAGGGACACGGGAAGAATAGTGTGTGATGTAAGTGGTATTAATCTGTCTGCAATTAAATACACGACTACTTAGCAGCAAGGAATTTTCATTAAAATTTGATTTATTATAAGTCAAACAGCGTAAAAGTGCTTATGAATATAAACACTGATGTATTTTTCTGTTACACTTATCAATTTAACTTAAAATTTCTTTATTTTAGTGTAAATTTTAAATGCTCCACCTGAGAGTCAATGCAAGCACTTCTGAAAAAGCGATGTTGACGGCACCTGCTGGCAGATGATAAATGTGATCTGTAATTTCTAATAAACTTCATAAAAATCTACTGTTATAATATATAAAATACTTGGAAGAAACAACAGAAATCCTTTGGCAGGAATACATAATGAAGTTGTTTAAAACAATACCCAGCAATTTTTGCTGTTCACTAACCTGGGCGCAAGAAGCCATTGGTAGTCTTGACTTCTTAAAACAACATGAAACTTTATACAGGTATTTTAAATATGATTAACTATAGTAATATAGACATTATAGAAAACTAATGGGACTTATTAACAAAATAAGAGCTTCGCAACTTATGATCTGGCCAACAGTAGGTTTTTAAAAAAATAAAGGTAAACAAATAAATATTTTCTGGCTTCACTCAAAGCCAATTCGTTTTTGCCCTTTCGTTGTTCGAAAGTGATGGGAAATAGTTTATTACTTGTTTTCTAAAAGACCAAATTCCGTATTTTCGGACGAGATTGCTCTTGCCGATTTAAAACTAGTATTCATAAATAAACATAAATCGTGTACGAAGCTAACGAAAATTGTATGTGTAAGACGTTTGACATTTACTTAATTATTATTATTATTTTTAATTTAGGATGGTTGTGTACGAAACCGTTCAGCTTTGCGCCCAAAATCTTCTGAACAGGAGAGAGAGAGAGAGAGAGAGAGAGAGAGAGAGAGAGAGAGAGAGAGAGAGAGAGAGAGAGAGAGAGATTTATAGTATCAATGACCATGAAACGCCCCAAAGGGACACTCGGAAAAACGTAGAGTTACCCTCCCGAATATTGCAAGGATTAACTCTCCCTTTTACTCCCTAAATTCCTTCCGGTTCATTTCCCTTGGTGTCGAAAATCACGACGCGCCCCTGGAGAGCCATCACGCCTGCAGAAGGGCGTCTCTTAACGCCACCTGCCGCTTAAATATGATTTTATTAACCTGGCAAACTGCTTCGAAGTCCCGGTTCTGGTCTGAGGCAAATGGCACCTACTGTTCTACAGAGTATTCTACGAGTTTATGAGGCGCGTGGCAATGGCAGTGGGGTAATGGATCTGATTTATATTTCCTCCATTCGCTGGGTCCATTAGCGAATGGGGATTGGAGTGTTCCTTTAAAATGGCTTTCTTTAGCTAAAAGAAGGTTTTGATCCCAAAAGGAGTTGGAGCTGAGTTGTAGCATTGTGGTATTAGGCCTAACCAGGTCGACATTTTATTGTGAGTGTCGTTTGGTGATTATATCATAATTTACTTAAAATAAGAGAGATTTATAGGTATTATGACATGGACTGTTTTATTATAACTTAAACAAAAGTCCTTTTGGCCGCATCAGTTGGTGATCTTGTGAGGCATCATGGGAATTCACTTTGTTTCTTTCCTAAAAATATTTCCTCAAGTGATTTTCCTCATTTGATTTCCTCACCCAATTCTTTCTTCTTCTCCCGCTGTTCTTGACGTTCAACAGGCCTCCTACTGCTTCAGACCTCTCTCTCTCTCTCTCTCTCTCTCTCTCTCTCTCTCTCTCTCTCTCTCTCTCTCTCTCTCTCTTTATATATATATATCTCTCTCTCTCTCTCTCTCTTCTATATATATATATATATATATATATATATATATATATATATATATATATATATATATATATATATATATATATATATATATTTAATCAGTTAAGGCTATTAACGAAACTTACATTAAAACAAAACTCAGTAGTTATAACGGCTAGTTTACAGAACCTATCAGTCAGTCAGTTTATAAAGTCTATTTCTGATATTAGAAAAGAGGACAATTACTTAGTACGATGGCTGACACCATTATGTGAATCAGCTCTCTTCTCTCTAAGTCCTCAAATTCATCTCTCTGAGGATTCTCTCTTTAAATTTAAAAAGTGATCTCTTCCCAAAGTGTTTTCAAAACTTGAGATTCCTTCTAAATTTGTCATCAGATTCGTGGAACAGTGCAGTCTGTATCTTAAGAAAATTCTGTGTCTGGAAAAGTTATTGGTAAAATATTTATACAAGAACAAAATTTCTTTATGATATGAATCCCAGGAAGAGGTTAAGTGAAGAACTTAATGAGAACTGAGAAAGTCTTTCAGACCCGAAACAATCTCTAAGACGGATGTAATATATATATATATATATATATATATATATATATATATATATATATATATATATATATATATATATATATATTCAAAGACCATTTTCATTTGCCAGTTATAAAGTCTATTTTTAGACTTTAGACTTTTAAGAAATCTTAAGAAGTGGAAAATATGAAGAAAAGAGAAATGACCATTTTAATTTGCTTTTTTAGACTTCTAGACCTTTTAAGAAATCCGAAGAGAAATGACGTAGGGAATTTACTTATTAATCAGGCTTATTTCAGCCATATATCCTCCAGGTAGGTAGGTAGGTAAATATAGGTAAATGAAGTCTTTTTAAATTCACAATTTCTCGAAGTTTTCAATCCGTCATCATTCGACCTCATCAGTCCATCGTAAAAGTTGGTCAACTTTTTTAAGATTCTATAATTTTCGGTCAAGTGATGGAATCGAATTTTAAAGTAATATAATTAATTATTACCGGTTGAAGGGAAAGGACTTCCTTTAAATGCTTAAGAATTAATTGATAGAGTTTTTTTTTATTATTGGTTTTTTTATTTCTGGGAAATTCTCTTTGAAGTTTTCGTTCGTTAGTTATTGATATAATTTTTCTCTCTCTCTCTCTCTCTCTCTCTCTCTCTCTCTCCCGATTGCTAATTCATTCCATCAGACTTTCATTTTGGATTTTTTTATTCTTTATTCTTTCACTCATTGAGAGATTCTACTGACCTTTTAACCCCAAACAGAGGTGGGTTTTGCTTTCGGGGAGGGGAAGAGGTGGAGGGGGATGGGGTGAGGAGAAGGGGGGGAGGGGAAGAGGGTGAGGAGAAGGGGGAGGGAAGGGGGAATAGGAGAAGGGGGTGGGTTTTCATTATCGTATAATAATGAATATGAGAACTTTGCTATCTTGGAATAACTATCAATCAATTAACTATTGAAAAGACGTTAGTTGGTTGCTGTTGCTCTCTCTCTCTCTCTCTCTCTCTCCAGCAATGTCCCTAATAAAGGCATCATTTTATGTCAAACATCCACTGGTTATTTCAATCCTGGGAACATTATGAATATTATAAGAATCATAAAAAGCAGTGAATTCAATTCATGTTTCACAGCAATTATCTAAATGACACTTACGGGCTGCTCTTTCAAGCAAGAGCCCGTGCTGGCATAAAGTTAGCTCAGTCAAAAACAACACCAACAAGTTCATTAAGTGCAAGTTTTTGTATTTTTAGGGGTGGGGTGGGGTGAGGAGAGATGAGGTGGGGTGAGTTGAGGTGAGGTTGGGTAAGGTGAGATGGTGCTGTGGGGTGAGGTGAGGTGAAGTGGGGTGAAGGTGGGGTGAGATGATGTGTTGTGGGATGGGGTGAGGTGAGATGGGGTGAGTTGAGGTGAGGTGGTGGTAAGGTGAGGTGGTGAAGTGGGGTGAAGGTGGGGTGAGGTTAGGTGCTGTGGGGTGGGGTGAGGTGGGATGAAATGGGGGTGAGGAGAGGTGGGGTGAGGTGGATGTTGTGGTGTGAGGTGATGTGTTGTGGGGTAAGGTGAGGTGTGGGGTGAGGTGAAATTGGGTGAAGGTGGGATGAGATGATGTGTTCCGGAGTGGGGTGAGGTGGTATGGAATGGGGTGAGGTGAGATGGGGTGAGGAGAAGTGGTAGGGGTGGAGTGGGGTTGTTGTGGGGAAAGGTGAGGTGAAGTGGGGTGAGATGATGTGTTGTGGGGTGAAGCGAAGTGGGATAATGCGAGGTGATGTGTTGTGAGGTGAGCAACATGTAACATTAAAAAAGTCCGAAGTGAGGAGGAGGTCAACAGTTTACAATGACCAAAAACCCGAATGAAAACATTCTCTAAAAAGGCCTCTGACCCTCATTCCACTTCAGCCTCAGTTCATTATGACCCAAACTCTATTAAAAGGTCCGTGAAATGTCAGTCTGCTCCACAGACTTTCAACCATTTTCATTTATATGGACTCCTAAAACAAATCGTTTTTCCCTTTAACTTTAGCTCATATCGCCCTCTCTCTCTCTCTCTCTCTCTCTCTCTCTCTCTCTCTCTCTCTCTCTCTCTCTCTCTGCCCAGTGCGAAGTTGGTACTGGGTAAAAAGACCTCACTTTTTCTAAAATAATTTCTCCGTCCTTGGAACTCTGACGTCACATTTCGTTCCTATCAAAGTCGACATTAAACAATAATAAAATAAAATAAAGAAATGCTGACGTCACGTCATGAGATGAGACGCATGCGCATGAATGACATATTCATTCAGCTGAATAAGCAAAGTCAATACTCTCAGTTAAACAAATGTTTGAGATGAGACAAATCTTGTCAGCAACATTCATTGATGGTATTATGATGTTGACATGACATATCGCGTAATGGATTTGTCAATAGTACGAACAGTTTGATCCAATATCAGTTTTTTCTATTTATTTTTAGTCAGGGAGGAAAACATATTATCGGAGGCTCTGGACAAAAGAATTGGAATTAGTTGCGTTTATCTTAATTGGATAGTTCTTGTATTCGTGCATTCTTCCTCTTATTCTTCTTTTTCCTTAATTACGATTTTAGCTCTTCCATTATATCACTGTAACTTCACTTAACACCAGTATTAAGTAGCCTTAGAAGAAATAGTACTGACAACGTTGGTTATAAATCATATAGGTATCAATTGATGTTCGTGTCTCAATCATATTTTGATAACCAGTTTATAATACAGTTTATATATATATATATATATATATATATATATATATATATATATATATATATATATATATATATATATATATATATATATATATATATATGTATATATATAATTTTAAAATAAATCTTAACTCTGTAAAATATAACCGGTTTTGAAAAGTTCAAATCACTCAGCCGATGTTAAAATTTTTATTTATCCTCACCATAAACAAAGGATTTTTTTTTTTCTCTGTTTTTCTAGACAAAATTTTTAGCTAAAAATTTCCTCGTGATAGAAATATAACAAATTTTGGAAAATAATGATTAAAAATGATTTTACAACATACTTTTTCTTCTAACAGAAATTCATGAAATTTTTACTATTTTCTATGCAAAAAGTTTTGTTTGTAAAAATGAGTGAGAGTTACAGAAACGTTTGCAAAGAGAGAGAGAAAATAACAAGAGAGAAAAAATGTGTTAACTTAAAAGACTCTTTGAATATTGAAAATATATACTAGATTCTTTATATATATATATATATATATATATATATATATATATATATATATATATATATATATATAGTATATATACAGTATATAAACTTATGGTAGGCCTAGTATTAGCTGGTAAAATGCATACATATAAATGCTGCAATTGAGGTCAAGACGAAGAGAGATATCTATCTGTATCTCTCAGAAAATAAAAAAAGAAAGGTAATGGGAAAAACAAGATAAAGATTAGGAGAGGAACTGAAATATATGGATAAACAAAATACAATCACAATAGTCTTAAAAGGTAAGACATCAGAAACTGTAGCTATGTCATTCAAATACCTAGCTCTCGATTGGCTGAAATGAATGTGTCCGATATCGTAGGCTTACTGTAATAAAAATGTAAACTATTTATTCAGTAATATAATGGAATGTTCATATATATACAAAGAACTCTCACACCTTCTTGTTATATCATAAACATCCGATTTATATCGATAAATATAACAATACAAGCACATTAGTGACGAGCTTGCAACAAAGTCTACTCAGGTCGAACGTAAACGAACGATGGGCTTTAAAAATTCGTTTTGATCTCGTTTTAGGTAAATGAAAATGACAGCTGTCTATACAAGTGCGAATAAAAGGCATTTTGATAATTTCTTGTAAGTAAATTACACGAAATAGCATGAAATATTTTAATCTATGAGGCTGTCTAGGGTCTGTGTGGGGAGGTGAAAGGAACAGCCACTGCGGTAGTGGCCGGAAGGCGGGAAATTTCAGTTAATACGTGGCATATTGCGGTTTTCTTTTCAGATTACTTTTCTTATTTATATAATTATTCCTTGAGTATGCAAATGGTTATAATAGCTCAAATGATTGCGCACTTTCGGGACTATTTGCTCCAAATAGTTTATCGAACAAAAGTTTAAAATTCCACCGAATGTTGGTGACACGCATAAGGTTTATAAAAGGCTAGTGTAGACATACATACATTTTTTGCCTTCATGAACATTGGAACGATACTTGGACAGAATGAATTAACAAAGATTACAATCAAAAGTAATTTTGACCGAAATGGAATGAATGCGCGCTTAGGAGGAGGCCAGTAAAATGAAATATCTGGCGAAGCAATGCCTAGGTCTAGCTTCATAGGTCCATGTTTCATGTTTCAGTAGCAAATAACATTACAGGTTACTTTTAAGTTTACGGACGTAAATATTACTTTGGTACCATAATAAAGTTATCTGTACATGCGTGCAATGAGTGAGTGAGTGAGGGTGTGATTGAGTGAATGAGGGAGTGAGGGAGTGAGTCAGTTGAGTGAATGAGTGAGAGAGAAATTCAGTCCCTAACGTTTCAGGAGCGATCGTCCTTTGCACTGATTTGGGGCCAGGAAGTTTTTGTTTCATAACGATTCCTCAACTTTATTTGGCCAATTTACCGAAGTTATTCTTGCGAATTCGCGCTAAAGTTGTTGATGATGCAACAAAGTTATAGCTCTCTCTCTCTCTCTCTCTCTCTCTCTCTCTCTCTCTCTTGCATAAAAGCGTAGAGTTTTGAAAGTTGCTGATTTTGCATATTTTTTTTGTTGCTCAACTTGAAGATGCTTCCAATCTCGTTCTTTTTAAACGATAATTTTTATATCTTTGGGAAGACATTCGCGTCTCGCAACTCTGCAATTCGAAAAGTATTTTTGCAATATTCTAAAAAGAACATTGTCAACTTCGCCTTTCCATTTCGGTAAATATTTCTGCATTCTTCAAAAAAATATTGACAACTTTGTCTTAGCATTTCGATAAACATTGTTCCAATATTTTAAAAAGAATATTATCAATCTCATCTGGTTTGTTAAAAAATAAAGTGCATCAAGAACTTAGGAATCTACAGATTTTTTCTGATTACTTCTCAGATATCGTATAGCAAAGATATCTACAATTTAAAAAACACGGTTTATAATAGACTGGATCAAACGCCAAATTAAAACCCCGGCGAAATTTCTTGATGTTTTCATTTTTAAATAAACAGGTGGGGTGTTTAATTCCTGTGCATCCGTGCTCAATGCATACCTGTGCATCTGTGCTTGTGCATTGTAAAGCAGATGAACTTTGGATAATGCAAAAAGAAATTTAAAAGAATAAATCTCTGAACGATTAATAAATACTCCAGCAGAAATAGGCTAAGAAATGAGAAGTGAATAGGAATGTATACGTATGTATATATGTATGATATTATTTTCCAAATATGATATATGGAGTCTTTGGTCTAAGAGCAACTACACTGAAGCCATCTAGTGAGAAATTAAGTAATTTTTCTTTTATTATTTTCAAAAGAAGAAGAATAATATTGAAAGATTTTATTTGTGACGCTTCCAAGATCACCAAAGTCTGAAGCATCTTGGCAAGCGATCTCGTTATCACTTCTCTCTCTCTCTCTCTCTCTCTCTCTCTCTCTCTCTCTCTCTCTCTCTCTCTCTCTCTCTCTCTCCCTCTTTTTATCTTTGGCAAGTAATGAACGAGGAACGCTTCTCCAAAGGATATAAAAAGCTGAATTTATGTGGAAAGGAGAGGAAAAAGCAATTTGAATCCTGACTGCACAAGGAAATATGCTTCTCGCCTCTCTCTCTCTCTCTCTCTCTCTCTCTCTCTCTCTCTTTCCAGATAGGTTACTATGAAAATCAAATAAACTATAAAAGGTTATTATAGAAACCAAACAATTGAATAACTACTATATAATATTTAAAAAAAACATGGCAATATAAGAAAAATATAAAAAATTCTCATTACAAATAAAAACTAGAATAAAATCTTAATAAAAATATATTTCAAGCAATAAAAAATTTATTACAACTTACTTTTTTTACGATTCGCAAAAGGGAGAAGACAAAAATATATAAATATAGAAGTCTATAAATATATAAATCCATAAGAAGTCCCGAGTCATTCGAAAAATGACATTTTGTGTTTCAAAAACGAGATGAAAAATATAATTGAATATTATGGGATCTCCTCTGAGCTTCTAATATTCCTTAATCAAACCCACAATTATTCTGTTTGTTCTCTCTCGCCCCGGATTGCCAATGGAAGGGAGATGATTATTGGATTGTGCGTTTTTATTCATACGTTCGCTCTGCGCAAACAGGATGTGACAACGGTAATGCAGGATATGACAGCGGTAAAATAGGATATGACAGCGGTATAAACAGGTTATGACAGCGGTAAAATAAGCTGTGATAGAGGTGAAATAGGAAATGACAAAGGTAAAATAGGAAATGACAACGGTAAAATAGGATATGACAACAGTACAGTAAAATATGATAACGGTAAAACTTGATATGACAAGGGTAAAACAGGAAGTGACAACGGTAAAACAGGAAGTGACAACGGTAAAACAGGAAGTGACAACGGTAAATAATATGACACTGGTAACACAGGAAATGACAATATTAAAATAGGAAATGACAACGGTAAAACGGGATATGGCAGCGGTAAAACAGAAAATGACAATGGTAAAACAGGTACGACAGAGGTAACACAGGAAATGACAATGGTAAAACAGGAAATGACAAAGTAAAAAATGACAATGGTAAAAAATGACAATGGTAAATCAGGAAATGACATGAAATGACAAAGGTAAAACAGAAATGACAATGGTAAAACAGGAAATGACAGAGGTAAAACATCAAATGACAATGGTAAAACAAGGTAAAATGAAAAGCAATGGTAAAACAGAAAAGGTAAAACAGGAAAAATGACAATGGTAAAACAGGAAATGACAATGGTAAAACAGAAAATGACAATGGTAAAACAGAAAATGACAATGGTAAAACAGGAAATGACAAAGGTAAAACAGGAAATGACAATGGTAAAACAGGAAATGACAATGGTAAAACAGAAAATGACAATGGTAAAACAGAAAATGACAATGGTAAAACAGAAAATGACAATGGTAAAACAGAAAATGACAATGGTAAAACAGGAAATGACAATGGTAAAACAGGAAATGACAAAGGTAAAACAGGAAATGACAATGGTAAAACAGGTATGACAGAGGTAAAAAAGGATGTACCAAAGGTAAATCAGGATATGACAATGGTAAAACAGGCATGACAGCGGTAAAACAGGACATGACAGAGTGAAACAGCAAGATGGAAGCGTCTCAGAACTTGGAGGACACGCTTGGCAATTCCCTCGCGAGCCTCTGCGTCTCGTCAAATTTCTAATCTCCTGAAGTGGTTTTATTTTGTTTCAGCAATGCCTCTCTTTCGTGGGCGCCATGAAGGCGTGTGAGAGACTCTGGGATAAGGTTTTATTTCCAACGTTTGTCTAGACGTAAAAATCGAGCCCAATTACGTCTGGGCTAATTATTCTTGCATGATAAAGCATGAGGCATCTGTCATGCAAATGAGTCTGACGTATAGCCTCTGAAATCGCTTTATTTACTGACGAAAAATTGTATTCGATTTCCAACTCGTTAATGTAACTAAGAAGTCAACTCCTATGTTTGTATAATGGCCGGAATAAATGTATCTTTGGAATGTGTATATACTTAACAGTTATTTGGAAATATATTCACAACTGAACTTCCTTTAAGTCAATGGTTGTATTTTTATTTTGAGCATAAACCTGAAAACAAAATAATAACAGGTATATAATGTTAGTTTATACACCAGCGTAAATTATTACTCCTGTTTTCCAGGAGCGAAGAGGTACACCACCTTTAGTTTTTGGGAGATCGTTGCATAAATAGATTGTGTACGTACAGAGAGAGAGAGAGAGAGAGAGAGAGAGAGAGAGAGAGAGAGAGAGAGAGAGAGAGAGAGAGATGTATACGTCACGACTTGACATTTTTGTCTTCCACTAAACGAGAACCGAGAATTAAAACTCAAGTTTATTGGCAATAAATCTACCAAAACAAAGACCAACCCCCCGAGTTCTGAAATCTCATCAAGATATCGTTAGTTTTCCATTAAGGAAAATCTGCTATAACTCACCATTTTCCCTTGCTGTTCGACCCTCACCAGAGGAGAGGCGAAATCATTCAATATTCTTCAGCTCTGACGCAAAACCCGTCCAGATGACAGGTGTTCTGTGTTCAACAATTGACGTTAATTTTTGTCTTTCAACCTTCGTTTGTTGTGCCGGCTTTGTCTGTCCGTCCGCACTTTTTCTGTCCGACCTTAGATCTTAAAAACTACTGAGGAGGCTGGAGGGCTGCAAATTGGTATGTTGATCATCCATCCTCCAATCTTCAAAGATACCAAATTGCAGTCCTCTAGTCTCAGTAGTTTTTTATTTAAGGTTAAAGTTAGCCATAATCGTGCGTCTGGAAACGATATAGGACAGGCCACCATCGGGCGGTGGTTAAAGTTTCATGGGCCGCAGCTCACACAGCATTATAACAAGACCACCGAAAGATAGATCTATTTTCGGTGACCTTGATTATACGATGTGCAGAAAACTCGATTGCGCTGAAGAAGCTTCTGTGCATTTTTTACTTATTTTATTTTTGAATTTGGACAAAATTCTGCAGACAAGCGAGTTGGCACCGGATATATATGGTTCTAATGGCAAATAATGTCAATGATATTATTTAAAGTTATTTCTTAACTACAGAGGGTTAGATTTCGAGATTAATACGGATTTGGACGTAAATTCTGGATTTATCAAGTGGATTTTAGTGAAATTTTGTGGATTATTGATGGATTTTTGGTGGGGAGGGCCATTTCTTAAATCTTCAAAGAAGTAATTTATTTCAACGTCGGTGCGTGCACATGACAGGTCGTTTCAATGTTTTCATCTATCAATAATGAAGTCGCGTTGCAAGAGCTAAACTTATAATAATAATAACAACAAAAAATTTATTATAACCTGTTTTCTTTATATTGGAGTACCCTGAACTACCGTCACTGCAATCTCGCGTCTAAAAATAGCTCCTCCACATTTCACTGCAATGTTCACCGAATCCATTCAACAGATTTTACATCCTGATATCACGCAACTGCGATTTTCCAGCCTTGACCTTTGAAAGTGGCTTTCGTTTGCTCAGTATATCAGTAATTCTTCCCTGAAGAGACTTTACCCAAATTGGAATGACTTTCCCAGGCGGTTTGCGTTGAATGGGAATATTCTGATAACTTTGTTGGGGGAACTTTCTTGATCGACTGTACCCAAAAGAACATTTTTTTTTAGTTTAGTTTTGTGGGGATGGAGGCTTAGAATAGCCATGTTTATGACACAGTAAATATATTTTAGTCTTCTCTTGTTTGGAGATCTTGGCTAAATCAAGGTGCGATTCGATTTTGTTTTTTTAACAGGAGAGGAAAAAATAAGACTGGCCTTTTGACAGTGAAGCCTTCATGCCAGGAAAGATCTATTTGCTTGTTTCCTGTCGCCTAAATAAATACATAAATAAATTGATAAATAGATAATTAAATGAAGAGATTAATAGATAAATAAATAAAAAGATATATACATAAATAAGTAGATAGATAGAGAGATAGATAGATAGATGAATGAATGAATTAGATAATTAAATGAATAAGTAGATAAATAAATAAATACATAAATAAATAAATAAACGAAAGAAATAAGAGAGAAAACAAGAGACTTTCTACAGAAAATAAACAAAACAAAGAACGTCCACCTCTTCTTCTTCTTCTTTACAACCCAGGACCGAAATGGGTACAACTCACGCAAACACGAACAGAAAATTGCAATTCTAAGGCAAATTACTCTCACTCAAAGCATGCACGCACTCTCTCTCCGTCCGTCACCCGTGTGCTACCTGGCGTCGCCTCTACCACTTATCGCCACGAGGGATCGATCGCGTGTTCTCGCAAGGCCGACAATTCTCTGTAAATCTCAGGCATTTGAGAATGATTAGCTGTTACGGTAGGTCTGTCCGTCACCCCAAATATATATAATAATATATACGTCTGTGATGACCGTCGTATTTCTGGGCAGGAATGGAAGGTTAACCCTTCATTTTCTGGGGGGAGGGGGAGAGGGGGAGCTGTATCCCCAGTAAGTGAGCAATATAAAGGAACTGTTTTTCTTGCCCGTCTAAATCGGCGACGGAATCTGATGATTCTTGCGCGTTCAAAGGGAATGTTTGCGAAGATGTCAGCAGAGAAGAATCAGCTTCAATATTTTTCACTGGTATAAATTTTTTTTTCTCTACTTTTCATTTTAACGCTTTAAAAAGAAAACCGAAAATTCATTGACCATTGGACCTTGTGTATAAAGGACATCGATATATATGCACAAATAAACAAAAGAAAAGCGAAAACTCATTGACCTTTAGACTTTGTTCATAAATGACCTGGAAATATTTGCACAAATAAACACTATTTAAATTATTAGTTGATATCAATATATGACCATTTCTATCGGTAGAAAGGTTTCTTAAGTCTCTATTCTTCAATTTAATAATAATGAGTAAAAAATGCACAGAAGTTTCTTCGGCGCAATCGAGTTTTCTGTACACCGTATAATCAAGGCCACCGAAAATAGGTCAATCTTTCGGTGGTCTCGCTATAATGCTGCATGAGCCGCGGTCCATGAAACTTTAACCACGCGCCGGTGGTGGCCTGTCTTGTATCGCTGCCAGACGCACGATTATGGCTAACTTTAACCTTAAATAAAATAAAAACTACTGAGGAGGCTAGAGGGCTGCAATTTGGTAGGTTTGATGATTAGAGGGTGGATGATCAACATACCAGTTTGCAGCCCTCTAGCCTCAGTAGTTTTTAAGATCTGAGGGTGGACAGAAAAAGTGTGGATGGACAGACAAAGCCGGCACAACAGTTTTCTTTTCAGAAAGCTAAAATTATCAAAAACCCATAAACTTTTTTTTTTTTTTTATTTTCCTACAGACTAGTTCTTTGAAAGGTATTCCTGTATTGGGCTTCTCGTATCTTGTGGTTCCTCCACGTGTTTGAAACGAAGGAGAAAACAAACTTGTTTGGAACCGAAAACTTTCTTTTTAGAAAGTTTGGTAAAGCTTTCTTTCTAGAAAGTTTGGTAAAACAAGCTTTTCAGAAGGTTTGGTGGAACTTTCTTTTTAGAAAGTTTGACCAAAACTTTTTAGAAAGTTTTAAAACTTTTTTAAAACTTTCTTTCTAGAAAGTCTGTTAAAACTTTCTTTTTTAGGAAGTTTGGTAAAACTTTCTTTCTAGGAAGTCTGGTAAAACGTTCTTTTTTGAAAGTTTAGTAAAACTTTCTTTTTAGAAAGTTTGGTCGCTTTCCCCAGAGGATTGGGACTATCAAGTGACCACTAACTTTCTTTCGATCGCGTTTCACCGAAATGGAAAGTATCGGGACACCACACACACACACATATATATATATATATATATATATATATATATATATATATATATATATATATATATATATATATATATATATATATATATATATATATATATATATATATATATATATATATATATATATATATATATATATATATATATATATATATGAAAACAAACAGTTAAATGAACCTCATATTATAAGGTAAACTCAAGGACTATTCCCAATAGAATTGATGAGTTAGAATTCCTGGAAACATCCTAGGGACAAGATGACCTTCCACGTACTTATTTTGCCCACCTGACCATACCTTGACAACGGGCTAACTGCCTCATCCAAGAAATCAGCCCTCTGACACTTGTAACAGACCAGAGGAATCTGATGTCAGCAACACTGAGTCACAGGAAGCGAGGGAAAATATTTCAGAAGAGAAGTCTCTTAGTTTTCCTTCGCTTATGGGAAAACAAAAATGACTTCTGAATATTCAGTTAAGGACGCGATTATAAACAGGAGGCAGGAAGAGGGAACGACTTAGATTAGTGAATAATAATTAATAACAGTGGCTTCCTAGTCCAGTACAGTATTAAAAGCAATTAGAAGGAACTGGGTGAAACATGATAAAATCATCATTATTCTTATTCCTGTCGATTCGATCCAATTCGACCTGAAGATTCTGCCTTGTCTTAAATCTGAAGAAATCTAAATTTATTCTTTGTTTATCAGGGCCTTTGCCCCAACATGAACCAAACAATCTCCCTCTACAATGAATGGCCGTGTCTAATTACAGAGAAGACTCGAACCCAGGGTCAGAATGGAAGTTCTTCTCCTGATGGGGGGATTATGCAAACGAGGAACCGTCTTCAGGAGATGTTTTGACTCATCAGAAGTTCTAAAGGGCCTCCTCTACGGATTGGGTAAAGGCCTTGGAACATTGGGTTTCTCAGAGGAAGGAATAGTTTCTCTCTCTCTCTCTCTCTCTCTCTCTCTCGTACATACCCATTTGCTCACTCACATTCACTGACAAAATTTATTTTCTATTTCCCGTGGTATATGACATGTGTGTGTGTGTGTTTGTGTGTGTATGTGTGTGTGATTGTAAGCAAACAATCGCGCCATAGACAGATATCATCTATAAAATCCTATTGAAAGACTCAAATGAACAATTCAGTAAACCAAAAGTTTATCATAGAAAGGAAAAGATAAATCCTGGAATATTTCAACTCTGGAATTCCAGACCAGATCAACGTCCAGCCATTGAGTGATTCCAGGTCATTACTAAAACAATAAAATAAAAAAAGAGAAATTAAAGCGCTCTATGTACAATTGGTGCCATCAGCAGTAATTTCTCTGAAGAATTACGGTGGAAATTGCGATGGAAATTAATTAGAGCTTTTATGAAGGTTAAACACAATTCCAGCCCAAAGAATTTGGCAGAAATTGGTAAATAAAAAATTGATTTCAAAACTGCTTTAACTTAAAGAGTTGATTTATTTATCTGAGGATCTGGTCTATGAAATTGGGCTGAGGGCCACTTCCGGCCATCACTTCCGGGCCCTTGATGGATTATACACATGCACAAACACACGCACACACACACACACACACACACACACACACATATATATATATATATATATATATATATATATATATATATATATATATATATATATATATATAAAATATTATAATATATTTATATGGAACTAATATATATATATATTTTATATATAAGAAAATTTGCAATGCATTTCCCACTGGAACTAAGAGGCGAATTTTATTAGCGAAAATGTGAGCTAGCAAAGGGGTTTATCACAGAGAGAGAGAGAGAGAGAGAGAGAGAGAGAGAGAGAGAGAGAGAGAGAGAGAGAGAGAGAGAGACTCACTGCTGTCTCGTCCAGTCTTCCCCCAATTTAATCAACGACGAAATAAAAAAAATAAAAAAATTCAGAAGAGCAAATAAGTAAAGAACATTTGGTCCGTCTCCTATTGCACTCTCCAGTTCCTCCCCCGTTTCCTCCCTGGAGAGGATTTGTAACGCAATATCAGCACTAAGAAGACAGAGAGCTATTGCCCCGAGAGATGTTCGAAGCTTATCAAGTTCTTCTTCTTCTTCTCCTCCTCTGCAGAGAGGGGAAAAATATTTAGCCTCTTCAAAGGGTTCTATTATGTATTTTCTTTGAGATGGAGTCGCCTCTTTGTGTTGAAGAGGAGAGACTTTTTCTCTGCATGAGAGGATAATGTTTTATCTCACATATTCATTAGTCAGTCATGCTTTATCAGTGTGATGAAAAATTGAACAGAGAGAGAGAGAGAGAGAGAGAGAGAGAGAGAGAGAGAGAGAGAGAGAGAGAGAGAGAGATGCTTTATTGGCCAGTCCACATTTTTGTTTTTTTTTTTTTATCTCCCTAGCTCATAGATTTCCGTTTTTTGTAACTTGTGGGAACGCAATATCTCGATTATATTACGGAAAGGAAAAGGGAGAGAGAGAGAGAGAGAGAGAGAGAGAGAGAGAGAGAGAGAGAGAGAGAGAGAGAGAGAGAGAGATCGTCTGTGGAAGATCACTGAATCTTCTTCTGTCAATTCAGTCATGATTTATGTCCCTCCTCCTCCTCCTCCTCCTCTTCTTCTTCTTCAACTCTTTCGTGTTTCTTCAGTGTTTATGGAAGGGAAGCCAAAGTGAATTCATCTTTTGGGAAAGAACTTCACAGAGGCTTCAATCTAACGTTGCAGTCCCGGGGTGGGGTGTGGGGGTGTGGGATTGGGGGAATGGTAGGAATTGCTAATGAATTATAGATTTATATCTCTGGTCTCTTGAGTTGTAAAATGAATGAGGTTTGAGTTTCACTCCTTGGAAAGAAAGGTGTTGGTGGTTATGTACATAAAATAATTTATATTCAATTCGATTAAGCTGCAACCTAACCTCATACTGGAAAACAATTTTAAATAAAACAGCCACCATTATCATACTCACAATCACCTTTCTTTAATCCTCATACTGGAATGAAGGATTAAAGGAAGGTGATTGCGAGTATGATATGGTTGTTGTTTTATTTAAAATTGTTTTTGATAAAAGTGATTGAAGGCTAAAATATTTGCCGTCTCATTTTCAACATTATTCGGTTACTTCTTTGAAGAATGCTGTCATTGTTTAGATATCAAAATCTCTCTCTCTCTCTCTCTCTCTCTCTCTCCCAATCTCTCTAAAGCCTGAACTGTTCCAGTTCATTCTAAAGCTCACTGCATTCCCATTCTGGAATCCACCTTTGTAAAACCGGTCTTATAAACGCTTTTCAATCCAGCGTCAATTTCGACTGGACTGAAACCGCTCTCTCTCTCTCTCTCTCTCCCAATCCGTCTAAAGCTCTGAACAGCTCCAGTTCATTCCTGAAAGCCTTTCGCCTTCACGTGCATTCCCATTCCGTATGGAATCCACCTTTGTAAAACTTTGCTGTCGTATGAACGCTTTTCAATCCAGCGTCAATTCCAGCACATCGACTGGACTGGAAACCTCTCTCTCTCTCTCTCTCTCTCTCCCAATCCGTCTAAAGCTCTGAACAGCTCCAGTTCATTCCCGAAAGCCTTTCGCCTTCACGTGCATTCCCATTCCGTATGGAATCCACCTTTGTAAAACTTTGCTTTCGTATGAACGCTTTTCAATCCAGCGTCAATTCCAGCACATCGACTGGACTGGAAACCATTGGCTTTATTCGCGTAGTTCCATCAGCTGACATTGTTACTCTTTTCGCTGGAAACTTGATCCGCTTGGGTCTGGAAACTGGAAAGGTTTTGATGCGATTACTCCCTCGTGCTTCTTTGAGCTGCTGGGTAAATGGTTTCCAGTGATGGATGGTTTGAAATGATAAATACATTGGGAGAAAATTTCTTCCCCAAGAGGAGGATTTATGGAGAGGCCATTATTTTAGAAATAAATAAAGGGACGTTTTACCTGATTTATTGCATCATCAACCTGTTACGGGTTTGTGGGATTCATGATACGTCATGGGGGACGCTTGTATACATGTA
>NC_089787.1:20836025-20841025 GCF_040412425.1 Macrobrachium rosenbergii | reverse complement strand
GGTCTCTGAAGCCTAAACCATAGCAATGAGGAGACAGTGTGGAGCAAGGACACACCAGCCAATCAGCAACAAGGAACAGGATGACGTCACAGTGACTACTATGCGGTCCGCCCACCACGCTGAAGTGCCACTCGTTTCGTATTGTAAGTTTAAGGGCTGCTCCACGGGCAAGAGCCCGTGCTGGCATAAAGCCAACTTCATCTCAAAACAAAACGACAATGTCTAATCCTTTGTGACATTAACCTGTATTGTGGTCAAGTCCTGTGTTATGAGACGAAGCGTCTCTCCTAGAGAGAGAGAGAGAGAGAGAGAGAGAGAGAGAGAGAGAGAGAGAGGGGGAGGGAAACAATGCAGTCTTACTGTTTTCAGAGATTGTAAACTATTGGGCTAACGAGAGAGAGAGAGAGAGAGAGAGAGAGAGAGAGAGAGAGAGAGAGAGAGAGAGAGAGAGAGAGCGTTGCACTCTCACAGTTCTTAAGAAATGTAAATAGACCAATGAAGAGAGAGAGAGAGAGAGAGAGAGAGAGAGAGAGAGAGAGAGAGAGGGCGTTGCAATCTTCTTGTTCTGAAGGATGATAAAAAGTCTATTGAGAGAGAGAGAGAGAGAGAGAGAGAGAGCGTCAGTGTAACCAAGTCTCACTACAGCCCCCAGACGAAGAGGAAAAGTCTAATCTCTTGCAACAGGTGAGGAGGAAGACTCCCAACAAAAAGCCTTACATATAATGGGAAGATGGCCCACCTAGTTTCACCTTTCACACGAGGGGAAAGAAAGTGGCGCTTTCCCCTCCAGGCAGAGGGGAAAGAAAGTATGGCATCTCATGAGGCTTTATCTCAAACCCAGAGAAAATAATTTGGCTGAATTTGAGGGCCATAAGGAATTTCCTCAGGTGAAGAATTTCAGGACATTTTTGACAGTGAATTCGTCTGTATCAAGAGATTGATATTTTAATTATTTTTTTATTGGGGAAGCACTGAGAAGTGCATAAGCTTTATTTTTAATAGAGAACGTCCCTTCAGTGATAGGGGGCACGCCCCTTGAAAAAGAAAACGGTTTAAAAGATTCTGGAAACACAGAAGGCTTCTGAGAATTCGAAATTAACCCAGCTGAAGGGAATTCCTCTCCCATTATTGCTATGCCTGTGCATTATGGAGGATGAATATATATATATATATATATATATATATATATATATATATATATATATATATATATATATATATATATATATATATATATACATATTTATATTTATATATATATGTATATGTATATATATATATATATATATATATATATATATATATATATATATATATATATATATATATATATATATATATATATACAGACAAAGAAAGATCAAAGCATCCCTTCAGCATCCAATGGAAACCTAGAAGAAGAATCTGCTCGCTCCGAGGAGAGCATCCGAGGCAAACGAAGCCTATACAAGCACCGAATGCTTGTGTGTGTGCTTGTGTGTGTGTGTGTCTGTAACGCATGCAAGAGCAGAAACATCAGCCTTGAATGAATATGACCCGGTGCATTCGATAATGGCGACCGAGAAGTGAAAGGAATTCGAAAGAGGGAGAAAGTAATGGGTTTCTGGGAATGAAGGCGATTGGGAAAGGCAGGAAGGGTTCTGTTTTAGAAATTCACTGCTTTCTTTTTTCCATTCTCTCTCTCTTTAAGGATTTTCCTCGCAGTAACGACCTCTCTCTCTCTCTCTCTCTCTCTCTCTCTCTCTCTCTCTCTCTCTCTCTCCTGTACAGATATGCACGGAGGCAAGAGAGGGAAAGATTAATATACAACAGGAACGTGAAACAAAAGATGGATTCGCTCTTTTATGTTTCTTGTTGGTAATCTCTCTTTCCCAAATATCATAACATTGATATTCAGAAACTGTGTCTCATATTTCTCTCTCTCTCTCTCTCTCTCTCTCTCTCTCTCTCTCTCTCTCTTTTGACATATGAGACCTTAAAGACCTTACAGACCTTACAGTTCGTTCGGGTTGCCCCACAGGTCCCTCAGTGTGAGGCACCACTGATGTCTACCAGAGAATTGCTAATTCATCTTCCGGTATATTTTGAGAGAGAGAGAGAGAGAGAGAGAGAGAGAGAGAGAGAGAGAGAGAGAGAGAGAGAGAGAGAGAGAAGGTGGGTGGAGGTGAAAGAGAAGAGATTAAGAGTATTATTCAACAAGCCTGATAATTCCTTTCTATGAATCGTGTTTATTTAGTGAAAGCAGCATTTCTCCCACAATAAAGTCTCTCAAGGAAGCAAGCATTCTGCTTCAAAAGCAAAGGACCTCTGTAGCATAAGCAAGAGAGCTACATTGTCTACCTGCAAAGTAAATTGAATGTCTAGATGTGGCGGGAAATTCAGAAAAAAAAAACATTCCCTGAGTCTACATGAAAGTCCTCATTACTTAGAAAAAGTCTGGTTGCTAAACAATTCTAAAGATTACATCCAAAAACAGACATCGCATCTATAGATGCTTGAGGTAACTGCTACTGGCCGAGTGAGGAACTCCTCCCCTTGAGGAAACCAAAGTGAGGAAGAAGGTCTCACTTCTGCCTCCATAATCATTTGGTCATCGATCTATTTCAGGACTAGAGAGTATTATCGCTCACGTCGCTAACTGAAGGGGAGGACCCACAAATTCCCCTCAGCCCAGGGAAGGCGCCAATTAGGTCACCAATTCCTCGGCGCGGCGTAAATTACCGTAACCTCTCAATCAGTCTTCCTGGGATTCCGTTTGGTCGGGTGATCGCAATTCGTCTAGTTTCCTTTACAGGATGACGTAGCTGATTTTGAAAAGTATAGTTTTTTTTATATATACTTTTTAAATCTTGGTTTGAAAGTTTCACCCAAAAAGTGTTGTGATTCATAATAGATGTGTTGGTGATGTTTGATAGAAAACTGGAACGCATAAATATACACAAACACACTTTATACAAATTATATATATATATATATATATATATATATATATATATATATATATATATATATATATAGATAGAGAGAGAGAGAGAGAGAGAGAGAGAGAGAGAGAGAGAGAGAGAGAGAACACGTACAGTATTTCACTGACTTAGTTCGTCCCGTTGCTGATATCACTCACTGAAAATGGGGCTTCCCAACAACCTTCCGTGTGCCTGCAATAATTGACTGAGAGTCTTCCTGAGATTAATAACAAACAAACAAACAAACAAAAACGAATAAATTCATCTCTATATAATGAGGTTCACTGGTCGTTCAGAATCTTTACGCCGAGAGAGAGACAACACTAAAAGTCGTTATTTGCAACCATCTCTCTCTCTCTCTATAGGAATCTGATACATTTCAGTCTCCGGTCAAACTGATATTTCAAATCGCTGACAAACACGAGTTTAAATGAATCGTGCGATGATAGATCATAAACATCAGGAAAGCGAAATCTGACATTAATCGGTTGAAGCGTTCTTTAGAATGATCGACTCGTCGAAACTCGGAACAGAAACCTGATTTTAGAGCTGGAAAAATCATGTTTTCAATTTGCTAAATTTACTCTCGAGTTGATCTGAATTTTAGGGATGTCGCAAGTTCAGTCTGTAAAATTATTTCCCCTTTATGATTTTAAAGAGACCTGTTATAGATACAACAACGCAATCTATATGGAATATTGAAATATATAGCTGGCGTGGGAAAAAATATCATTTTGACCCCCCGGGAAACCAACATTGAAAAACAATCATTTTTCGTGGGATTTTCATTTAAATTGATATATAGAGCGCTTATGAAATAAAATGATAATTTCACCCTGGAAAAAAGATTTATATGAATGCAGAAATAAAACTTAGATGAAGTCATTGCAAAGGTTGATCATCTCAGAAACGACCCTATTAAATGATGATTGCCCGAATTGCGTTGATGTCAAATCATCTCGCTTGAACTGATAAACGAAAAAAAAAAAAAGTTGAGGATATCTTAGTTCAACCAGACCACTGAGCTGATTAACAGCTCTCCTAGGGCTGGCCCGAAGGATTAGATTTATTTTACGTCGCTAGGAACCAATTGGTTACCTAGCGACGGGACCTACAGCTTATTGTGGAACCCGAACCACATTATAGCGAGAAATGAATTTCTGTCACCAGAAATAAATTGCAGAAATAAACGGAAATGAATAAAAGGTTATAGAATTCAGGGCAAAGGAAAAGCGCTGGGCTCTGTGAGGTCATTCAGCCTGCAACGAAAACTGAAACTAGATAGGTCTGAAAGGTGCAACAGAAGGAAAACCTGGCAATTGCACTATGGATCAATTGTTAAGGAGAGGGTTGAGGAAAGTAAGATTAATAGCAAGGAACCTTAAGAAATATGCCTACAGTGCACTGTATGAGGTGCACTGGCGGCGCTACCCTCATAAGGGGCTCATGAACGCAAAAAAGTTCAGTAATGTTTTCTATATGACTGGAATACTCCTTTAGAATGGAATAAAATCAATTGCCTAGTCTTCAAAAAAGCAAAAAAAAAAAAAAAAAAATTACAAGCTGGGAATGAAAAAAAAAAAGTCTTCAAAAAAAAAAAAAAAAAAAAAATTACAAGCCCTGGGGAATGAAACTTTTATTAAAATCAATTGCCTAGTCTTCAAAAAAGCAAAAAAAAAAAAAAAAAAAAATTACAAGCCCTGGGAATGAAACTTTATTAAAATCAAAATCAAAAAAAAAAAAAAATTACAAGCCCTGGGGAATGAAACTTATTTCAATTGCCTAGTCAAAAAAAAAAAAAAAAAAAAAAAAAAAAAAATTACAAGCCCTGGGGAATGAAACTTATTAAAATCAATTGCCTAGTCTTCAAAAAAGCAAAAAAAAAAAAAAAAAAATTACAAGCCCTGGGAATGAAACTTTTATTAAAATCTTTCTTTAAAAAATTACAAGCCCTGGGGAATGAAACTTTTAAAATCAATTGCCTAGTCTTCAAAAAAAAAAAAAAAAAAAAAAAAAATTACAAGCCCTGGGAATGAA
>NC_089787.1:20816025-20831025 GCF_040412425.1 Macrobrachium rosenbergii | reverse complement strand
CTCCGTCTAACTCACACTGACCTTATCAGGGACCAAGTTCCCCTATCGGTCTAAAGCGCGCATCCCTTTAATGTCACGAGAGCTCACTCTGGGAGGAAAGTCAAATGTAAATGATTTTCTTTTTATTTTCGGACAAACCTGTGCGTTTGTTCACATTCAGAATGTAAATTACTGTTTGTACGCAAGACTGTACAGATATTTACATTCAGAGTTTGTTTTATTGTTTATAAGTAAGCTAATAAATTCATTTAAATATACATGCATTTACACGAACAAATGGTGTGTGTGTTTTACTTTTGCATATTAATGTCCACTGTTCCACAACGGCTAAGACAGTTAACGGATGTTATTGCTCGTTTATGAATCAAGAGGGCTCGTTAATAATATTTAAAAAAAGATCATCACAGCAAATACGAAAATAATATCGACAGAAAAATGACGGAAAATAACTTGTTCTAAAGATCGCCCCATCTTGCGCCGTCATTCAACTGAAACTTGGTCTATTAAAACCTTTCATTTGAACCTCTTGAAACTGCATTCCTCAGATCAATCAATATTTTGGCATAATGAACAGGTAACTGAACAGCAGAGAGAGAGAGAGAGAGAGAGAGAGAGAGAGAGAGAGAGAGAGAGAGAGAGAGAGAGAGAGAGTAAAAAGTAAGTATAAGAGAGAGAGAAATGCAGTCGAGAGGCTCACGAGGATTCTGGATTCATGAAGACTCTGTCTGTCTCGCATTTCATTCGGGTCGTTGAACGCTTCTAAAAGGTTTTGGTTATATTTTATATATATATATATATATATATATATATATATATATATATATATATATATATATATATATATATATATATATATATATATATATATAATGGATTTCATTCACTATAAATCAGCCGAGAAACTAATGTGTCATTAGCCTACTCAAACAAAATAGCAAAAATAAAAGCAATTCAGTTAAGCCCACAGAACTTAAATCTTAAGTAAAATCTACGAATTCCCTCAATTATTACGACAGCTTTTTAGAGACGATACCTGTCTTCCAAAAAACAAGTGACTATCTTTGTCAACACTTACTTAAGCAGTGGACATCCTTAAACCATATTTCAGCTTCCATTCCTTCGTATATTTCCTTCACAATTTAAAGAATAATAAACTGTTTAGAATCAACCTGATATAAGGGGACACTTCGCCATATCCGCTGCAATTCACTACTTCAGACGATTCTGAATTCCCGCCACGTCCACGAATTGTGATTCTCGCCGTTGCAATTTACAAGACCAAGTCTCCATTCCTTCTTGTAATGGATGCACATATTTAGGACACACACACACACACACACAGACATTGTCCGGGCTCTTCTCCCTCAGAAGGATTCCCCAACTTCTCCCGTAACTAGAATTTCAAACATAATTCCGCAAGGACTCGTTGTCGGAGAGGGACAGATGGTAATTTTCGCGCGCAGGAATTTTTTTTTTTTTGAGAATAGCAATAATTTTGCATTATGGATGCTGGGAACTGGGGAGTTATGATGTTGCTGGCGTCTCTCTCTCTCTCTCTCTCTCTCTCTCTCTCTCTCTCTCTCTCTCTCTCTCTCTCTATTTGCAAGACTCTAACGCATTATATATGTTGTACTGAGATAACGACCCAAGTGCAGTTTCAGACTTTATAACGCGAGTTTCTTTGTGAAACGCAAGTTTAGTGAAAACATTTTATCAAAAGTGTTTATCAATATCCTCAGGAATAACGCTATATGTAATATTTACCCAGTGGTTGCTGCACCCCGTGTTTTTTAATGAAATTAAAACCTACAGGAAAGAAATTCTGCGGACCTAGTCGTCGAGAATGATGGCTGGTGACATTGGTGATAAAAACTATAATAAAAAAATATGATAGACGTCCAGGTAACTTACCACTCTCGAGAAACACGTGTCTCCATTACATTGAAAACAAGTCAGGTAATAAATACGTTTATGCAAAGTGAAATTATATATCTCGCCACAGAGTAACTGACGTACTTGCCAACTACTGTTCTACTGATGCAAAAAATAATATAAATTATGATTTAAGACTATGGAGGAATATATACTGTATATATGAGAGAGAGAGAGAGAGAGAGAGAGAGAGAGAGAGAGAGAGCCCCTTAAATGGAAAATATTATTTATACAAAGATTTATTTCCTTATAGTGCAGATATCAAGTGCATGCGGATTTGACTCCCCCAAACCTCTCATACCATTACTGCAAAAGCTTTTAGGACCCTTTTAAGATAAGAGCTGCTGTCATCGACCTTCCAGAGAAGGTTTTAGAGACTTTCCAGACAGCCTCTGAAAATTCTGCTTCATCATAATTCACCTTCAAATAAAAAAAAAAATAGAATCAAGGGAATGTTTAAAGTGTCTATGTATAAGTTTTCTGATACAAGGAAGACATTGAAACCATTTGCTGTTAGAAGCCGCTCCTCCAGGCTTTATTTATCACCACTTTGCATATTTGTCAGACGTGAGACAATGATTGAGCAGATTTTTATAGTTAGATTAATGTTGGCGCTTGCAAGAATCCCCAGTGGAAATTATTCCCGTCTCGTCAAAAGCTTCGATTTTCTTATTTTCTCTTTCATTTTAAAATCCCTGTTCACGTAGGGGCCATTAGAGGAATTCAATGAGAAAGATTAAATTCGAAGTAAAGGCGATCATTTTCTCTTGTTATTCGTAAAGTAGGGAATAGAACATAATAGAATATAGAATTTAGACCAAAGACCAAGCGCTGGGACCTGTGACGGTCATTCAGCGCTGAAAGAAAGTGGACAGTAAAAGGGTTTGGAAAATAAAGCATTTTGCAGTTGCAATATGAATCAATTCTCAGGAGAGGGTTGGGGAGAGTAAGATGGAAGGAAGGGAATACGAACGAAGGTACAGTAAAAGAATAAACAGCGAATATAACGAAAGACATTTAACAAAACGGTTTAATTCCAGTGTCTATTATGGTGGTCGTCAGGCAAAATGCATCGACGATTGTCCGCGGTGGATTGAAAGGATTCTCATTCGGCGAATCAAAAGGAATAGAATTCGCCCCATTTCCATCATGGGCGGTGTTTCAATGTCGGTCATCTGGCCAATTGCGAAACCAAATTTGCGAATTAGCCGCGTTATGTTTTACGTTCGCCCAACGAGAAGCCTGTCGTCGGTAGTGACTCGGTTCCCAGAAGGCAATGACTCACTTCCCAAGGTAATGACTCAGTTCCAAGGTAGTGATTCACTTCCCAAGGTAATGATTCACTTCCCAAGGCAATGACTCACTTCTCAAGGTAATGATTCACTTCCCAAGGCAATGACTCACTTCCCAAGGTAATGACTCGGTTCCCAAGGTAATTACTCACTTCCCAAAGTAATGACTCACTTCCCATGGTAGTGACTCACTCCCCAAGGTAATGACTCAGTTTCAAGGTAATGACTCACTTCCCAAGGTAATGACTCACTTCGAAGGTAATGACTCACTTCCTAGGTCATGACTTATTTCTCAGATAATGACTAATTTCTCAGATAATGACTTGCTTCCCAAAGTAACGACTCACTTCCCAAGGTAATCACTCACTTCCCAGGTAATGACTCAGTTTCAAGGTAATGACTCACTTACCAAGGTAATGACTCACGTCCCAAGGTAATGACTCACTTCCCAAGGTAATGACTCAGTGTCTCACTTCCCAAGGTATTGTCTCACATTTCAAGGTAATGAAAACGACTAAGAATCGACCTTCTTCTTTCATTAATGCACTTCCAAGATAATGACTCACTTTCCAAGCCAATGCCTCACTTAGGGGATGACTCACTTCCCATGGATGAATTTGGATGCTGGATGACTCACTTTGTTAATGACTCACTTCCCAGGTCGTGACTCACTTCAAGAATGGTAATGATTATTATCATTTTGTGGTTTTCTTAACGACTCACTTCCCAAGGTGATGACTTAGTTCACTGATGGAGTCAATTCTACTAATGCACAGAACAATTGTGTATGTGATATATAATCAAACACTTTAATAACTATATATACACACACACTGTAACTCACATGTGTATATATATATATATATATATCGTTATATATATCGTTATGGGAAGTGAGTATATATATATATATGGGTGTGTCATTTATATAGTCATACATATATATACACAAACAAACACTTTGATAACTGTAATAAAAAGTTCAATCATTATTCTGGAATATGAAAAGAATAATAACCTCTGCCCAAGGTATATTTATCGAAACATAACAGTTCCTTCAATATTACAATACGCAAAAATACGAAAAGAAGCAGCAATTAGCGTACGGTAAAACAAAAGATAACGAAATGAAATTAATATCAAAGACTTCCATTTATCCAAGTTCGTTTGAGACACGAGTTAACAGAAGCAAGATTATGTAAAAAAAAAAATTCTTTTGTAAAAACGTGAAATTCAACACATTTTCAAATCGGTCGATCTTCCACTGAATATTACACACTGAGCATTGCATTTGAAATCCTCTCTCTCTCTCTCTCTATTAAGGACTTCAATTTTTTTAACCTTTTTTGGGGGGTAGGGGGAGGGGAGAGTCCACTTGAAACCGTGGCTCGTCTCGGCTGCGGAAGAATCAATAATAACTCAAAGGCTTCGTTTCCCGTTCCTTTTCAAATTCGCTTTTTCGGAAACACTCCTTTGCATTCCTGCCACTCGCCTCCTGCTGCTGCCTTTGGAGAGAGAGAGAGAGAGAGAGAGAGAGAGAGAGAGAGAGAGAGAGAGAGAGAGAATCGACAATATCAGAACATCTGCCCCTCCCCTGAATAGAAAGTAGTTAGACCTTTCCCTCATGGTTGGAACTTCAAATGCAGTATTCTACGTCGTCAGAATTTCCCCGACCCATTTCCACGGTTTAGTTTCATCTCTCCATCAATGAGTTCCATTTTTTATTTTATTTATTTATCACAGTTATCCGACAAATCCGGTGGAGTCACTTTTACGCAGAAATTAATATTCCGCGCAGTCACTCAATCGTTGGTATTTCAGGTTTGCGGTATGTTATGAATACTGGACTAGTTTTGTGTGTCCACGTGGCTGTGTATAGGTATAAGCCCTCTCTCTCTCTCTCTCTCTCTCTCTCTCTCTCTCTCTCTCTCTCTCTCTCTATTCTTCGATCAATCATGATATACCTGAAAAATGTGAAGAATTCAAGTAGTTCAGAGGACATCGTGGTTATTAAATTTGCATATGCATCTAGTAAAAAGTCACTAATAGATTCTCTCTCTCTCTCTCTCTCTCTCTCTCTCTCTCTCTCTCTCTCTCTCTCTCTCTATATATATATATATATATATATATATATATATATATATATATCATATGTATATAATATATATATGTATATATACATACAAACAGAGAGAGAGAGAGAGAGAGAGAGAGAGAGAGAGAGAGAGAGAGAGAGAGAGAGAGAGAGAGAGAGAGAGGTCATCCATCTTGATTACAGCTGTTTCTTCATTTCCCAAAAGCCTCTCCAGAGATTCTTCCTTCAAAGGAAGAATTCGAAGACCTTCAATAAACAGGGAGAAATCCCCACCACCTCCCATTTCAAACTTAATGGAAAAATAATATTTTGTTTTTTCTTTACTGATGATAGGGATCAACCGATTACCATGATGACTTTTTAATATTCTCGTCTCAGTCTCAAATAACGACTTGTATAATAATGAGCCTAAAGTGAACGGGTTATTTAATCAAGGATATAAATAAATACAGTTTCCATGAATCTAAATATGTCGTAAACGAGTTGGGACATCCAATCATTGCTTATGTTTTTATATACATTTCTAATTGTTCTAATACTTGTCTTTGTAGGAATCTGCCGAGAACTGAAAAATATGAAGGATTTATTAAGCAAAAAAATATATATATATATATATATATATATATATATATATATATATATATATATATATATATATGTATATATGTATATGTATATATATAATACATATGTATCAAAGACTGACACATATATCCGCATTCCTCACAAAATTCCGCAAAGCCAAACGTGACGCAGGAAAGCGCGAACGTAAAACACCAGAAATATTTCCAGAGAGCTTTTTAAGAAGGAGCGGAAGGAACAATAACTAAATGAAAGTCTCAACCGCCGATATTTTTAGGCGTTGTGTATTCCAGGCAGCCTTCCGCCATCAGAGGCGATTCTCTGGAACTATTACAGCTGGGAATCGATTCCTAAATTCCTAAATACCATGATGGTTAAATGTTATCACGGTCAGAAGATTCCGGTTGGAATAAGGAACTCAGGAATTTATTCCAGTGATTCCTGATTGAGTGATTTTGTAAATTTTACAACGCCAGAGTTCTCTAGAACAATTACAGCTGGGAATTGATTCGAATGTCATGACGGTTAAATGTTATCACGGTCAGAAGATTCGGTAGGAATTGACTCAGGAATTTATTCGGTGATTCCTGAATCGATACCTAAATGTCATGATGGTTAAATGTTATCACGGTCAGAAGATTCCGGTAGGAATAAGTGACTCAGGAATTTATTCCGGTGATTCCTGATTGAGTGATCTGTGTAAATTCCGCTACACCGCCAGAGTTCTCTGGAACAATTACAGCTGGGAATCGATTCCTAAATTCCTAAATACCACGATGGTTAAATGTTATCACGGTCAGAAGATTCCGGTTGGAATAAGGGACCCAGGAATTTATTCCAGTGATTCCTGATTGAGTGATTTGTGTAAATTCCGCTACAACGCCAGAGTTCTCTGGAACAATTACAGCTGGGAATCGATTCCTAAATTCCTAAATACCATGATGGTTAAATCTTATCACGGTCAGAAGATTCCGGTTGGAATAAGTGACTCAGGAATTTATTCCAGTGATTCCTGATTGATTGGTTATAAAAATTCAGCCACGAAGCCAAGCGCTGGGGACCTATGAGGTCATTCAATGCTTAGGAAAGTGAAAAAGAGGGAGTTGGAGTGGTTGGACAGCAAAATGGAACAAAGAGTAGAACAGAATACAGAATTTAGGCCAAAGACCAAGCGCTGGAACCTATGAGGTCATTCAGCGCTGAAACGGACCTTTTGTAGTTGCGCTATGAATCAATTATTAAGAGAGGTTGGAAATTCAGAAGGAAGAAAGAGAATATGAACGGAGGTACAGTAAAAGGAATGGAAGAGGTTGCAGCTAGACGTCCGAAGGCACACTGCAAAGACCCTTAAGTAATGCCTACAGTGCGCCACAAGAGCTACACTGACGGCACTGCCTACCTACGGGCTAAAAAAAATCAGAAAATAATCCTTTAGGGGCCAAAAGGGGAAAGTTCCCCTCAGAAATGGAATCATTAATTATGGAAGGTAAAAGACAATATCTGCACACCTCATTCCCCGTTTCTGCTCACTGTCACGTTCCCGACTGAATTGCGAAATGATTTGGGAAATGATTCGGGAGGAAGGTCATGAAACGCAAACATTACATCTCCCGTTGGGGCAGAAAGTGGCGTTTGTTTTGCCGCTTCATTTCATTAACAGTTGTCTCTCGATTTGCAAAGAGACAGAAATGGAGGCCTGTTGGGGTTTTAGAGGGCGTGCGCTATCTCTCTCTCTCTCTCTCTCTCTCTCTCTCTCTCTCTCTCTCTCTCTCTCTCTCTCTCTGTCAGGTAAAATCCCTGAGCAGAATATTAATAATAACTCTGGAACAAAGCCACTTCCCCATATATAGGATAACAGCTAAAAATGGCGGGCGTTTTTTGCCTAAAAAATAGGACTGAGTGTCTCTGCAAACATTCGGAATCCGATAGTCGCCTTTAAATCCGGGGATTATTCCGGTTCTTTTCTGTTCTCCGTGAAAAGTCGCTCGGAAATTCCAAAGCGAATATCGGAAGAGCAAAAAGATTTAGACAAATAATTGAATCTGCCTGGACGGTAAGCCTCTTTATATCTGTGGCCCCAATTGTCGTGGAACCATTTGCAGAGGTGTTATATGGTGTGCAAAATGGTGCATAACTTTTGTACTCGTTCTCTTTATGTACAAATTCCTATATACACACACACACACACACACACACACACATATATATATATATATATATATATATATATATATATATATATATATATATATATATATATATATGTATAAGCATTAAGCTACAAACGTCCTTTAATATCCAATTCGCCCTACCTCGGAAATGATATATTTTCATACATGTTACCGAAGGGGAATACCTCACTTGTTGGCCGTGTGGGTAAAGGCGTCACTGTAGTCCTGAGTTCTTGTCTGTCGTTGGTTCGAGCCCACGGGACGACGAACTTATTATCAACTAAAACATCCCCCTTCGGTAACATATATGAAAATTTATTATTTCCGAGGTAGAGCGAATTGGATATTAAAGGACGTTGGTGGCTTAATGCTTGTATGTGAATCACGGTGATGTGATAAAAATTCATTCATATATATGTATGTATATAATATATATATATATATATATATATATATATATATATATATATATATATATATATATATATACACACACATATGTATGTATGTATGTATGTATGTATGCATGTATGTATGGAAGAGTATGTACAATATTAACAAAAGCTAAAAACAAGGCTATCCACAACCTAGTGGAATGATCTATGAAACAAAAACTGTGCTTCTCTTTAGCAAACTTCATGGCCAAGGATTTCGAACCACAGATCACAAAGTCCACAACACAAAAGATAAAATCACAACCCGAGTTTGACAACAGGGTTATGGAACATGGCAAACATATAACCTCCAACGACCCACTTTCCTCAAACAGTATCTAAGATTCCCCCACCATCAACCATGCAGAAAGGAAATTTGAATCAGCAAGCGTTTTGGAAACAGGACCATTCACATTCTATCAGATGTGTAGAACTCAACAAGAAAAGAAAGTTACAACTTTTACTGCGGGACTGGATGAAAGATTTACTTTCTCCCTGGCCATGAAACTTACTGAGGAAAGTCGACAGTGTCATGGAAAGCTTTCTGAATTGACTTTCACTTCCTATCAGATATGTAGAAGTCAACAAGAAAAGAAAGTTACAACTTTTACTGCGGGACTGGATGAAGGAAAGATTTACTTTCTCCCTGGCTATGAAACTTACTGAGGAAAGTCGACAGTGACATGGAAAGCGGTTCTGAATTGACTCTTGGTAGGACCGGCCAAAATATGTAAATAGAACAGAATATAGAATGTAGGCTAATGGCCAAGCGCTAGGACCTATGAGATCATTCAGTGCTAAAAGGGATATTGAGAGTAAAATGGTTTGAAAGGCGTAACAGGAGGAAAATCTTTTGCAGTTTCACTATGAATCAACTGTTAGGAGAGGGTTGAGGAAAGTAAGATGGAAGAAAGAGAATATGAACGGAGGTACAGTAAAATGAATGAAAGGGGTTGCAGCTAGGGGCCGAAGGACGCTGCAAAGAACCTTAAATAATGCCTGCAGTGCACCGCATGAGGTGCACTGACGCTACTACCCCCTGCGGGACAAAATATATAAAGGTCTGTCTCGAAAAATGCCCAAGATTTTACAGGCCAAATGAATGTTAGGAAAGTATACCTTAGTTTAACCAGGCCACTGAGCTGATTAACAGCTCTCCTAGGGCTGGCCCGAAGGATTAGATTTATTTTACGTGGCTAAGAACCAACTGGTTACCCAGCAACGGGACCTACAGTTTATTGTGGAACCCGAACCACATTATGTCTAGAAACGAATTTCTATCACCAGAAATCAATTCCTCTAATTCTTCACTGGCCGGTCGGAGAGTCGAACGCTGGGCCGGCAGCGTGCTAGCCGAGAGCTCTACTCACCCCTCCAATGAAGAACTTAGTAGAATGAACTATTCTCAACTGCAGTTGTTGGAAAACTAAACTAAAGAGAAAGCCTGACGGTTAAGAAAACTGAATTCTGATCACAGTTCTTTAGATATAGAATGCAATTTAGCGTCTAATACCTCCCACAGCCTTCCTTTCTCTCTTAAGATTCCCCATCAATCATCCACGTCAGGAAAGATCTCGAGATAATCATTCGCCTGAGCTTCGGAAATTTTTGAAATTCAATTTTCCGAGCGTAGCTCCCCTGGGGCGTTTTATCCAAAGTTCACTTTCCCTTGCAAGCACAAACACAGTAGATGACAGCTCATTATGAAACAGCTCATTATGAAACAGCTCACCTAGAAACTTCAATAATTTTCCAATAACTTCGTATTTTGCTTTTCAAATTATGTACCGTTTGGTACTAATTTCCTTTAGTCCATTAGTAAATGGGCTTAATTCCAAGATGCCTGTAATACAATACCATATGTATCTTAGATGTAATTACGACGAATTCTACAGATTACTTGAATTCTGATGCTTATCACTTTCAAAACTTTATTGTGAGGACTATTTGAATGCTCATTATTCTGAACACATGAGGGCGGATCGACAGGGATTAAAAAATGGCAGTGAAATGTGACGAAAAATTATATTAGAATGTGTGACTTTCATTGTCAATCTAACATCAACCGCAATGTTAAAAACAATAGAATTTACTCTTGAAACCCTTTCAGTTGATCTTTTTTTATTATATTTGACAAAGTAGGTCTTTCAGCGGTATTATTCGCGTTGGTCACTTTGTGATGAGTTTAATTTGAAGCTGACTGAGATTCAAAACAATCTGTATCCGTGATGCAGTTATGAGGAAGTCAGTAGATTCCTCTCATTTTGATGTTTCTCGTTCTCGACGATATTTTGTGCGGACTATTTAAAGGCTTATTATTGTAAACACTGGGTCGAATCAATTACGACTGCAGAAGGAATTTAAACAAATGTTAACGACCAATGGAAACGTGGGACTCCCATTTTATCAATGCAATATCAACTGCAATGTTGAAAAATATAGATTAAATTTATACACCAATGAGTCCAGTTGATATGTAAGCCGTAATTGGCGGAGATCTATGAAAACTCGTTTTTCTAATCTTCAATCAGTGCCGTGCAATACCCGACTCGGCACACCCAGCTTTCATGGGAGAGAGAGAGAGAGAGAGAGAGAGAGAGAGAGAGGTGTATATATGTATACATATATACTGTATATATATATATATATATACAGATATATATGTGGTTTGAGCAGTGGTTTGTTATGATTATATATATATATATATATATATATATATATATATATATATATATATATATATATATATATATATATATATATATATAGAGAGAGAGAGAGAGAGAGAGAGAGAGAGAGAGAGAGAGAGAGAGAGAGAGAGAGAGAGAGAGAGAGAAACTTTCGGGCACATTTCCATCCAATCATCAAATGGACATTCAATAATAAAGACTCGGTGAAGTCTCGCGTCTCGTACCATATCCCCAACTGACGACAGCACTATTGAGCAACTAAAAATGACACTCAAAGCAAATAACCCTCTAATGGAAGCTGCTTAACCACTGTGGGGAAAATAAAAATAAAAATAAAATAATAAAAACTCCTCTAATGGAAGCTACTTAACCATTTCCTAACAAACCCAGTGGCACATCCCACCCTACGGCATTCAATCCGATTCCGTCTGACGCTGAAACTTTTAGCAATTTGGCCTCGCCTTTCATATTAATGTATTTGTGCTTATATTTATGTTTAATTGACATCTGAGAGTCATTTAATGCTTAATTCTTCTTGCGTCGCTTTCCCCTCCATATGTGTGTGAATTATTCATTACATGATAATGAATCTTCACTGATGAATTTTCACTTCATTCAAGCGACGTTTTTCGGCTTCTCAAACCGACTTCAGTGCAGGGAGGTTCTGATGGGCTTGGGTTCTGAAACTCACGGGAGAAATGGGGTTGTTGTTTGGGGGTTGTATGCTGAAGAGAGGTTGTGATAATATATTGAAGCGCAGGGAACAGTAGCATTTGTTTTTAATCTTGTAGTACGCTTTTTATTTCGTTGTTATTTTTTGTTTAATATACATATATATATATATATATATATATATATATATATATATATATATATATATATTTTTTACTGTATTTGAAATTTTTCTTGATGTGGAAACTTCACAGCAATTTTTTGATCAGGAACTGAAAAACAGTAATAATAATAATAATAATAATAATAATAATAATAATAATAATAATAATAATAATAATAATAATAATAATAATAATAATAAAAAATCCACGCTGATTTAAATGAAAGTATGAATTTAGAATATATATTTAGAACAGATATACAATGATATATTTTTATAATAATAATAATAATAATAATAATAATAATAATAAAAATAATAATAATAATGATAAATAGCAACTAAGTTGTACCACTGAAGACTCCCTTTTTTGAGAGAAGATTCAACCTGGCGTCACCCTCTAATGAGCGAAGGGGAGGAAATAAGATTAAAAGGAGGAAAGGAGGAAGAGTGAAAGGGGAAGAAAGGAGGAGGGGAAGAATAAAAGGAGGAAGAGGTAAAGGAGGAAGAGGAATAGGAGGAAGAGTAAAAGGAGGAAGAGGAAAAGGAGAAAGAGGAGAAAGGGAAGAGTAAAAGGAGGAAGAGAAAAAGGAGGAAGAGTAAAAGGAGAAGAATAAAAGGAGGAAGAGTAAAAGGGGGAATAGGAAAAGGAGGAAGAGTAAAAGGAGGAAGAGTGAAAGGGGGAAGAGTAAAAGGAGGAAGAGTAATAGGGGGAGAGGAAAAGGAAGAAGAGTAAAAGGAGGAAGAGTAAAAGGAGGAAGAGTAAAGGAAGAGGAAAAGTAGGAAGAGTAAAAGGGAAAGAGTAAAAGGAAGAAGAGTAAAGGAGGAAGAGGAAAAGTAGGAAGAGGAAAAGTAGGAAGAGTAAAAGGGAAAGAGTAAAAGGAAGAAGAGTAAAAGGAAAGAGTAAAAGGAGGAGAGCAGATGCTTTGCACGACTGCTATTCCATTTCGCTTCTTCCGTCATTCATGAGGTCGACTGCGGGAACCCTTCAGGTCAGTTACCCTGGCAATATGGTCAACATTGCATCTTACCTCCCCTTCCCTTAATTAACGAGTGAATAAGCTAATTCATCAATTATTCAACAACTCAAATATTTAACCTGATTATCAAAACTCACTTATGTTTTTAAATATTATTTACTCTTTCCACCACCTCCTTCCTTATCAAATCCCTCTCAATTCCCATTTATTTCCTCTCCTCTCCAACCATAATTCCTGCCCCGCTCCCACCACTGACAGGAGGAATTTAATTCCATTTATTCCAATGCCAGTGTCTTCAGATGGAAGGTCCTGGCGTCATTGGCATTCTGGGAGCGAGGAGGCCTCGTTCTTTCCCACAAAAGATGACACTCGTCAGACAATGCTTTCATTAACCAGTTAAGGAATTTAATATTAATTTCCCCGTTTCCCAAAGCACAACAAAATGGTTTTGCTAATTCTGTACTCTTTTATTTTCTTCGGGGAAGGAAGGAAGTCTGTGAGAATGATGACAGACTTATAGTCTGGTAAAGGGTCGGTTTCCCCTTTGCAGAAGTCTGTCTCTCTGTCTGTTAAGAAAAGAGTTTTCAGTGACTTTGGGGAAAGATTTAACGAGATTTTGGGCGTTGATTACAATGAACAAACGAGATTTATGTAACTAATTAGAGAGCAAATAGATTTTGGGAGCTTACCAACAAAGAGTAAACGATATTATGTGGATAATCAGGAGATACAAACGAGACTTTGTATTCTCGTATTCCCTTCAATTCTCTAAACCTTCCATATTGCTTTTCTGTGAAAGCTGTTCTAAATATTTTCTAGATCAATCTATGCTACATTATAGCCTTTTCACTGCCTTGGCAAAAACCTGATTCAAACACTGCTTCCTTGCCTAAATTCTTACTGTTCTTAATCTATTAGTTGATCTGTCAACCGTTTTATTTTTTCAATCGAAATCCTGTTGTACACCTTACCTGATATGCTAAGTAACAGAAAATCCCTATAATTCTTCCAGTCTCAGCTAACATCTTTAAACATAAACAAACAAAATAGTTATTAATTATTATTCTTCTCAGCCATTCACTCAGAACTTTTTCCTCATCCAGAAGTACCCTACAAATCCTGGTCAGTCACAAAATATTTTTTTTTACTAACATTCTACAGCATCTGACGTGTACTATTATCAACACATTTGTCTATTCCCTTTCTCCAATCTTTTAATTCCCATTGTGATACCCTTAACAGAATCTTAGACTGGACTTTTAATACTTAAACTAACCACTTTTGCAGTTATGCCTTTCAAACTAACCACTTTTGCTGGTACGTCTTTCAGCATTACCATTCTTTATCTCTCACATTCCGCAAATCGTCTAAATTCGCATTACACATACATATACATATAATAAACACACACACATATGCACTTACATACACACATATTTACTGTATACATAGTATCATCCACATATATCTCCCAACCAGAGGTTTGATATTTTACGTTATCTTAGAAGTATGATCATAATCCCAGCAGTTCTGACAGATATTTTCTTGCAGTGTCTCATAATAATAATAATAATAATAATAATAATAATAATAATAATAATAATAAGAAGAAGAAGAAGAAGAAGAAGAAGAAGAAGAAGAAGAAGAAGAAGAAGAAGAAGAAGAAGAAAGAAGAAGAAGCTTCCCTTGTCATTTCCCTTCTGAAACTGGACTTTCTCCTTCCTTACTCCCTCTGTTTATGTGACGCCATTGCGAGTCTGGTGACGCAGTGTTGTTCTGTCACTCTGACAGCAAGGAAGCCCACAGCACAGATGAAGGGAAAGGGGTAAGGGGAAAGTTTATAGAGTTCAGTGTAAGATTAACAATAATTATGATGTTTCTTGTGATACAAGTGAAGAAGTAGGATTAAATTCTGAGTGAGTAATTAAGGAATGAAAATAAATGCATGAGTCGTGGAATTCTTTGACGGAGCAGTCGAGTCCTCTGAAT
>NC_089787.1:20776025-20811025 GCF_040412425.1 Macrobrachium rosenbergii | reverse complement strand
TGGCTGCGAAATAGACTTTGTGGATAGTTCTCTTGATCAGACCGAGGAAATTGAAGAGGAGGAAATTGAAGAGGAGGAGGCCCATCAAGAAAAGTTAACGGAGAAGACAAGTGACCCACAAAACCGGGAAGAACTACGACAGGAAATGGAAATGAATTTTGCGGAAGAAAAATGTCGCTTCGAGAAAAGGAAGGAGGAGCTGGAAGCTGAGGTCGGACGCCTCTGCAATAAGATTAGTGCCATCCAGAAGGAGAGAGAAGCAGAAATGGAAAACTCGACCAAAGCTATTAATGATCTCAAGGAAGTAAACAACCAACATAAGGCAGAGATCGCCAGTCTCTCTAAGAAGATTCGAGCTGCCCAAGAAGACAGAAAAACAGTGACTGAAAGAGCAGCGAAAACGATCAGTAATCTTCAACAGTTAAACAAAGAACTGGAAGCAGAGGCTGACCTCGTCTTCTCTGACTATGAAGGCCTTCAGAGGCAAAGGGAGGACGAGAAGGAAAAGGCGACAAAAACCATCAATGATCTCCACGAAATCCAGGACCAGCTGCTGATGGAAATTGACAGCAAGGAAGCTGAGATTGAACAACATCGAAGCAAGAACGACGACTTGGAGCAATCAATTCGCCTGTTGGAAGGAGAACTGGAGAGGGCCAAGGAACAAAACCGAGCCCAAACTGAGAAGCAGTCCCAACTTCTGAAAGAGAAAGAGGAATTGCAGAAAGCTATGAAAGGACAAGATCGAATTATCGAAGAGATGTCTGAAGAGAAAGAAAGATTGCAGAAAGAACTAATGGACGCTAAAATCAACGACTTTGTTAGAGATGAAAGGTACAAGGTCCTAGTTAGTGAGTTAGAGGCATTTAAGAATAAGGAAAGCTTTCTTGAAAATGAAACAGCAAGTGAAGTAGAAACAGAATTAGAAGATATTCAAGAAGAAAAAGTGAACGAAGAAAATCAAGTAATAGAAGAAAGTAAGGAACAAATGCAAAAAGTCGAGAGTCAGGAAGTAGAAGAATCAGAAGAAGAAAGGAAAATTGAAAAAGAATGTCTGCCCGAAGAAGCTAATTTAGAAACAGAAGAAAACCTCAGTGAAAGACGACCAGCAAATAGAAATGTGAGACTCGGCAGAAAGACGATTGCAAGTCCCAAACCACTGCCTGAGATTGTAACTGTAAAGGACAGGAAAGAAGCCCACAAGCCTGACGAAGGGTGCCAAGATCCCCAAAAGAAAAGAAAAGCGGAACGAAAACTGATCATTTTCGACCTGGAAGCTGATCAGCCTCAGATGGACAGAAGATTCCTCTCAAGCCTTTCAAGACCTCAACCTCGACGTGTCCCTCCACAACAAGACCAGGAGGACACCTGTATAATATTCAGAGGGGAAAAGATTCAAATGAAGCGGCTGGAGGAAATGGAAGGAGAAATGACTGTCGAACTGGACATCTCGAGGAACTTCCACAGAGCCATCTATGGAGTCCAAGGAAGGACGCTGGAGGAGATCATCGAAAGGAGTGGTGTCGCCCTCATAGAGATGCCCAGGAGGTTTGAAGCATCAGATCTGATCACCATCATTGGTACTGCCCAGCAAGTTCGACTAGCAGCTGGTCATATTGAACGCATCATCAACAAGCTCTACTAACTGGATTTCTGGCCACCTTTTGAGTGTTGGCCTAGGCCTCCTGAAGGAAATCTGTAGCAGTTGAGCCAACTTAAGGTTAGGCATACCAGTTCGAGACGTAGGCAACCTCTAGCATGTTAAGTTAATGCCCCCGTCATCGAACCTGAATTTCTGCCCACCTTTTGAGTGTTGGCCTAGGATTCCTTAAGGAAATCTGTAACAGTTGAGCCAACTTAAGGTTGGGTATACCAGTTCGAGACGTAGGCAACCTCTAGCATGTTAAGTTAATGCCTCCATCATCGAACCTGGATTTCTGCCCACCTTTTGTCTGTTGGCCTAGACCTCCTTAAGGAAATCTGTAGTAACTGAGCCAACTTAAGGTTGGGTATACCAGTTCAAGATGTAGGCAACCTCTAGCATGTTAAGTTAATGCCTCCGTCATCGAACCTGAATTTCTGCCCATCTTTTGTCTGTTGGCCTAGACCTCCTTAAGGAAATCTGTAGTAGTTGAGCCAACTTAAGGTTGGGTATACCAGTTCAAGACTTAGGCAACCTCTAGCATGTTAAGTTAATGCCTCTGTCATCGAACCTGAATTTCTGCCCACCTTTTGTCTGTTGGCCTAGAGCTCCTTAAGGAAATCTGTAGTAGTTGAGCCAACTTAAGGTTGGGTATACCAGTTCAAGACTTAGGCAACCTCTAGCATGTTAAGTTAATGCCTCTGTCATCGAACCTGAATTTCTGCCCACCTTTTGTCTGTTGGCCTAGAGCTCCTTAAGGAAATCTGTAGTAGTTGAGCCAACTTAAGGTTGGGTATACCAGTTCAAGACTTAGGCAACCTCTAGCATGTTAAGTTAATGCCTCCGTTATCGAACCTGGATTTCTGCCCACCTTTTGTCTGTTGGCCTAGACCTCCTGAAGGAAATCTGTAGTAGTTGAGCCAACTTAAGGTTGGGTATACCAGTTCGAGCCATAGGCAACCTCTAGCATGTTAAGTTAATGCCTCCGTCATCGAACCTGGATTTCTGCCCACCTTTTGCCTGTTGGCCTAGACCTCCTTAAGGAAATCTGTAGTAGTTGAGCCAACTTAAGGTTGGGTATACCAGTTCGAGCCATAGGCAACCTCTAGCATGTTAAGTTAATGCCTCCGTTATCGAACCTGGATTTCTGCCCACCTTTTGTCTGTTGGCCTAGACCTCCTTAAGGAAATCTGTAGTAGTTGAGCCAACTTAAGGTTGGGTATACCAGTTCGAGCCATAGGCAACCTCTAGCATGTTAAGTTAATGCCTCCGTCATCGAACCTGGGTTTCTGCCCACCTTTTGTCTGTTGGCCTAGACCTCCTTAAGGAAATCTGTAGTAGCTGAGCCAACTTAAGGTTGGGTATACCAGTTCGAGCCATAGGCAACCTCTAGCATGTTAAGTTAATGCCTCCGTTATCGAACCTGGGTTTCTGCCCACCTTTGTCTGTTGGCCTAGACCTCCTTAAGGAAATCTGTAGTAGCTGAGCCAACTTAAGGTTGGGTATACCAGTTCGAGCCATAGGCAACCTCTAGCATGTTAAGTTAATGCCTCCGTCATCGAACCTGGGTTTCTGCCCACCTTTTGTCTGTTGGCTTAGACCTCCTTAAGGAAATCTTAGTTGAGCCAACTTAAGGTTGAGTATACCAGTTCGAGCCATAGGCAACCTCTAGCATGTTAAGTTAATGCCTCCGTCATCGAACCTGGGTTTCTGCCCACCTTTGTCTGTTGGCCTAGACCTCCTTAAGGAAATCTGTAGTAGCTGAGCCAACTTAAGGTTGGGTATACCAGTTCGAGCCATAGGCAACCTCTAGCATGTTAAGTTAATGCCTCCGTTATCGAACCTGGGTTTCTGCCCACCTTTTGAGTGTTGGCATAAGGCCAGCTTAATCCTTCACTGTTAGAGTTGGCTTCCAAAGCCACTTGACGTAGGGGTTGGTTTGGTCTTGGCCTTTGATGGGAGGGTGGGAGGGAGGTCGTGGTGCCATGTCTTTCCCTATTGTCAAAACAGGGAAAGGCTAAAACCACCTGATGAGCCCTTTGGCAAGGGCGAAACCTCCTAACAAAGGCGGTTGTATTAAAAGAGGGATACTAATCCTTTCAGTCCTCCTTTCCAAAGAGGTTCCCCGCCTCCTGGGGTCAGATTAGAAAATGAAGATTTGATACAATTCATTCTAAATACAATATTATGCCTATGACGAAAACAGTTCAGGCCATTTCTTTTACGTGAATAGCACATGAACATTGTCCTGCCTTAGGGAAAGTAGCAGGTGAAAACAATGCTAAAATATTCCATTAGACTATGGATGCACAACAATGATTTCATCTGGCCAAACCAAAGAATTATTTATCTTATTACAAAGGGAAATCATGTTACCTTCGGTTCATCAACTCAGTTTCAAAAATTCCCCTCACAAAATGCAGAAAAAAATGTAATTAAAATATGCTTATCAAATCTGGTTCTTAGTCAGATTACCAGGTCTTTCAGCCACGTTGCAGGTAAGGAAGAAGTTCACATGAATCCCCCTAAATATTCAAGTTAGAAGAAGAAGGAGAATCATTTTTACTCCATCTAAACCTTGATGTATCTTTAATTTGGCAAGAATAACAAGACGAAGAAAATAGTCTAAGTACTAAAAAAAAATGTAAACAATGAATAATTATACAGTCAATTTATAACAATAAAATAAAAAAATACTGTCACACTGTCATGTCAGCATAGGTGCCCTGTACCTTTCGTTGTTAGACATGACAATAATATAAATAAACATGCAAAAGACTACTAATAACAATTCACACCACTCGTGCATCCGATATCTAACCCCGTCTCTTACGACGCTCCTGAGTGGCCATTGATCAGCCGGTCACAGGGCTGGAAACTCGTCAGTCTGTTCCAGCCGTCACCGAGTCAACATCTACGCTGCAACCTCTCCTCATGAAATATGTCTTTCAGAAGTTATAACTTTCATTACACCTCAGTTTTACCTGAAGGAAAAGTAGTGTTTCTCAATTTCATCACTAAACATCAAGCCAATGATTTAAGGATGTGTGTGTGTGAACATATGTATGTTTGCGCATTTGTGCAGGTATATGCATTCAACAGATTGTCCCAAAATCAGACACTCTGTTTAGCAGAAAAACGCAAAAATACAAACCGCAAAAAATCACAACACAAAACCCATCGAAGCAATAACAGTGTTTCTTTGTCCTTGGAGAAATAAAATCAAAATGCATTTATGATCAAACCCACGAGAAAACCGAACAATGCAAAATGAATTGCATCGTTGCATGAAGCCTCCCAAGTGCTGCAACCTGGCACTTGCAATAACAGACAGCCCAAATATATAAGGCAGAAAATGCAGATAAAATAAGGCAAAAAAAGGCTGGCAAAATAAGGCAGAAGACGAAGGTAAACAAGTAAACAAAAGGCCTCCAGTTGGGCGAGCGATCGACTCTGCACAAGAATTTCGGAGGAGGAGAGTAAAAGTTATTCGGACACAAGTCTCTTGCAACCGGACGTCTAACGTTCACACTTATCTGGACACAGGCGAACAGGAAAACAGGTTTATTTTTCTTATATTGGAGGAAGAAAGTTATATTTCTCTATTTTTTTTGGAATGGGATTCCTGAATCCTGGGATTTAACACGAATAAAAATATCAATGGATATTTCCTGCCAGTGAATTAGTCTGCATTAACACGAATAAAAAATATCAATGGATATTTCCTGCCAGTGAATTAGTTTGCATTAACACGAACAAAAAATATCAATGGGTATTTCCTGCCAGTGAATTAGTCTGCATTAACACGAATAAAAAATATCAATGGATATTTCCTGCCAGTGAATTAGTCTGCATTAACACGAATAATAAATATCGATGGAATCTCCTAGTGAATTAGTTGCATTAACATGAATAAAAATATCAATGGATATTTCCTGCCAGTGAATTAGTTTGCATTAACACGAATAAAAAATATCAGTGGATATTTCCTGCCAGTGAATTAGTTTGCATTAACACGAATAAAAAATATCAGTGGATATTTCCTGCCAGTGAATTAGTTTGCATTAGTGCCAGTGAACTAGTTTGCATTAACACGAATAAAAATAATATAAAAATATCAATGGATATTTCCTGCCAGTGAACTAGTTTGCATTAACACGAATAAAAATTTCTGCCAGTGAACTAGTTTGCATTAACACGAATAAAAATATCAATGGATATTTCCTGCCAGTGAATTAGTTTGCATTAACAAGAACAAAAATATCAATGGATATTTCCTGCCAGTGAATTAGTTTGCATTAACACGAATAAAAATGATCAATAAAAATATCGTATATTTCCTGCCAGAGAATTAGATATTTTGCCATTAACACGAACAAAAACATCATATGGATATTTCTGCCAGTGAAAATTAGTCTGCCATTAACAGTTTGACGAATAAAAAATATCAGTGGATATTTCCTGCCAGTGAATTAGTTTGCATTTCATTAACGGTGGATACAGTGAATAAAAACATCAATGGATATTTCCTGCCAGTGAAATTAGTTTGCCAGTGAATTAGTTTGCATTAACACGAATAAAAAAAATATCAATGGATATATCAGTGAATTAGCGAATAGAAAATATCAGTGATATTTTGCCAGTGAACTAGTTTGCATTAACACGAAAAAAAAATATCAATGGATATTTCCTGCCAGTGAATTAGTCTGGATATTTCCTTCCAGTGAATTAACACGAATAAAAAATATCAATGGATATTTCCTGCCAGTGAATTAGTCTGCATTAACACGAATAATAATTATCGATGGATGTATCCTGCCAGTGAATTAGTCTGCATTAACACGAATAAAAAATATCATTGGATATATCCTGCCATTGAATTAGTTTGCAAAGTCAATACTGAGGAGGTTGATTTTTTACGGGTGATAATTTTTGCTATTTTATCTTCTCCATTAATTAATGAAACAGTATTGTTAAACTGCTCATCATTCATTCTTGACATCAGACAATACATCTGAAAACTTGAACGTAAAACTTAACAGGAAGCAGTTGTGTTTGTCAAATGGAAAGTGAACCTCCACAGAAGCTGTAGAATTTCAAGAGAAAGAAACCCAACCCTCGCTTTTCCGAGAGGAATAAAATCTCTCTCTTTTTCATCCAACCTACTTTTGCCTTCCACGATAAAGGCAGAGAATCACATGGGAGTTTTCCGAGCAATGTTTATTTACCCTTATTTTTTATTGACTACACAAATCCTGCCCCTTTGAACGCCGGAAAATGTCCAGCACGAAATAGAGGAGAATTCAGTTTTTCTCCTGTAGGTCCAGGGTGTAAAATATATTTACCTTTCCTCTGCTAGAGTCCATGAATATTTTCTTCTCTCATCGTATTCCAGCTCTCATTCTCACTCTTCATTACACACACACACACACACACAAGAGTCCAAAAGTCACCCCTACTTCCTTTTCCGTCCTCAAGCAACTCAGGGGAATGAACATCCGAGTAATCGAAAGCACTTGAGCCAAAAGGGCTCTTGTGAGTCACCCTGAGTGGTGTGATGTTTCTCGACCTTGGGGCTTTTTGTGCTCTCGAGTTCTGAAGTGTCAGGAAAGAAGAGGCAGTTTGCAGAAATTTGTTGTTTCAGCTGTCTAGAATATCACTTGACTCATCGAGCGAGTGCTTGGATCAATTAAAGTTTAAAGGTTCTATTTTTATTTTCTTCGAAACTCGGTAAATATTATACATACATGTTTGTGTATACGTGAGTTTTTTTCTTAAGAGCTGTGATCTTTGAAATGAAAAGTCCTATTATGGAGAAATGATAAAAACATATATTTCTGTTGACATTACTTCAACCCTGATCACTAGTAAATTGTATATGATCTTTGTATGTTAATTTTGTTGTTATGCAACTATTAATTTCATATATATTATATATATATATATATATATATATATATATATATATATATATATATATATATATATATATATATATATATATATATTGAATATAGAACACAGAGCAGTGTATTCACTTTCTGATATCTAGATCAATGGTGGAAGAATCTGTTTCATGTCGACCCCAGTCACTTGACTTAGCACGGATCCCAAAAAGAGAGAGAGAGAGAGAGAGAGAGAGAGAGAGAGAGAGAGAGAGAGAGAGAGAGAGAGAGAGAGAGAGAGAGAGAGAGAGAAATATGAGAGCAATACCCCAGACAAGATGGACGACAGGTCTCACATATCCTTTGACAGATGAGACGAAGGTAAGAATTGATGGCGTGTAAACAAACAAAGAGGCTTCAGTGACAGATGTCGCTTCTTCTTCTCTCAAGAATTTCTTATGAAATGAAGAATTTAATGAATTCTTTTCCTGTAGACAATCTCACGAGATCACAATGACTATAAGACGAAGGGAAGGTGGCCTCTGCTCTGAATATGCTCAAGAGAACAAATGACTATTTAGGAACTTTCTTTTCCTGTTCGAGGGTCAATAGTTATTTAAAAAAAACTCTCTTCCATTGTTTTAAAAGAACTAAGAAGAAACGAAGACTTTTTGTTATTCAAGTCACAAGAAAATTGTAAGTTTTATGAAAAATAAACCATTCTTCATTGTTTGAAAACATCTTTCATTTACTCCATATATATATATATAATATTTTATATATATCAATATAAGAAAATTATAAGTTTTATGAAATATATATATATTCAGTTACATGAAAACATCTTTATTTATCTAATATATATATATATATATATATATATATATATATATATATATATATATATATATATATATATATATATATATATATATATATATATATATATATATATATATATATATATATATATATATATATATATATATATATATATATATATATATATATATATATATATATAAAACATTTACTTCCAACTGGCTGAAAAAACATGTGTTGAATCTAATGAAATGAAATTAAATACATTCTCTCTCTCTCTCTCTCTCTCTCTCTCTCTCTCTCTCTCTCTGAAACAGTAAACCCACTGGGAATCTCCTGTTATTACAATTTAAATGTTCCTCGTTTTTGTCAACTCTTTTAACCCAGCTTTGTGTATTTTTGTTTTTTGTTTTTGTTTATTGTCTTAGTGGAAAGGTGTTCTCGCATCGTCCGTCTATTTTGTTTATTTGCTATTATTTGTTTCTCACTGTCAAATACTTTGAAAGTATCATTGCTTATAGAAATGAGACATTACTAACAATTTGGACCTTCAGAATTTTTGTATAAGGAATGGGAGGTATGATAATACCCATTACAGTACATTCTATTACGAGAGTCCTGCTTTTAAATCAACCTTTTGTGTCCAAAGTTGTATTTTTAGTGCTTCGTTTTATAGAATAATGAACACTGATTGTTTTTGCTTGGATCCTTTGGGAAATTATACTTAATTCTGCTTTTCAGTCTTTCGTGTTGTTAGAAAATAAAATAGAGTCAAGGCAATTTAATTTAGTGTCGAGTTCGGTCTGAACTATCCTGAATAGATCTTTCTTCCAGTGGTACAGAGTTCATCGATTTTTTATGCTTCTCTCTCTCTCTCTCTCTCTCTCTCACTATCTTTCTGTCTGTTTATCATCCTATCTATCTATCTATCTATCTCTGCAAACTTTTTACATGAACCAAGAAATATAAAAATAATTACCGTTAAATTAAGCAAATATTAATCCTGTGTTCAGGAGGGAGTGACGTTTCTTTGACCAGAAAGTCCGTTATAACGTGACTGAAGTGTTTATAATACCTAATTCTCAAGAGGGAGATTTCAAATACTCTAAAACACTTTGACTTTGAACAAAAAGTCCGTTATTAATTAAGTTTGCCAAAACTGGAAGAGTCAAAGGTAGATTCACAAAAGCAAAAACCAATATTTTGTTTCATTTTCCATAATTTTCTTAATCCAGCCTCAGTTTTTGTTGGCTGGAAAAGGTCTTATTTGTAAAGAATATTCTTCTTCCATTGACATTTTGTGGTTCAGTTAGTTGAGAAATGAACCAGTTGTCCTTTCTATATTGGATTTTGGCTTAAAAAGTCTAAACCCCTGCCAAAATTAAATATTGGTTTCAGAGTTATTGGAAGAGAACTTTCAGAAAAATGTATTTCCAATTTTGGTCATTTGATTAACCTGTACACTTTTACGAAAACATGCAATTCAATTTCATATCGTTTGTCGTTATTTTATGAGTTCGATTGCTTTGAATATATATATATATATACATATATATATATATATATATATATATATATATATATATATATATATATATATATATATATATATATATATATATATATATATATTGCTCTTGTTTCCCTCTCTCAACTAATTGTAATTCACGAACTTAAATTCTTTTGGAAAATAGGCCACACTTTCAAAAAAGTTTGAAAAAGATCGTAACTCGTAACTTTCGGAAAATGAATTCTACGTCGTTGGTCACCTGAAATCTACCCATTTTCACGAATGCAGTTGCAGCTCAGTATATCAAATGCTTCGCCCTTTTGATGGATACGACTGTTTTGTTTATAATGTATACAAACACACACGCATTCGCCATTGTATGCCAGATATTCTCGACCGTGAACAACAGCTTTGTGGAAACGAAGAAGCAGCCTCAGACGAGGCTCTGAATACTAGACGCTTCTTCACGCACGAGCTGCTTTGCTTCATAAACTCGAGGATATATATTCAGACATTCCAGAGGCATGGTGGACTGAGTCAGCCAAAAAGGGATTTTATTGGTGGTCGTAAGTGAACGGTTGTATTTTTACAAATGTAAAAAGATCTCACAGATTGTTTTAGTGGAGACTGATCGTGGTCTGCTCTCAATAAATATTTCGTGGGAGATTCACAGGTTTGCATGCAAATATATTTGTGTTTAGATGCGTACAAACTTGAGCTGGTATAGAAAGACCAGTTGAGATATATATATATATATATATATATATATATATATATATATATATATATATATATATATATATATATATGTTGTGTGTGTGATATGTATGTATGTATATATATTTATGTATATATGTGTATATATATATATATATGTATATATATATATATATATATATATATATATATATATATATATATATATATATATATATATATATATATTGTTCCTCCCATGAAGTATCATCTAAAACCACATATACAAACAAACCTAAACCTCAATTTCCACCCTTACTGCCTCTGAGGGGTGACTCCAGAAAGGGTACAAAGTCACAAAAATCCTGCCTTCACCTCAGAGTGAAGCCATTACAATTAGGGGTGCTTATGCCAACTGTATCACCCACTGAGGGGGGGGGTCACAAAACCACATAAGTCCAGAGTTAAAACCACTATACTCTGCTAGTTTCAAGAGAAAAGGGACGAGTGATGTTTTGAGACTCATTGAGACGAAGGTGAAAGGACAGTGTGTGCAGGTATAGGACAGACCACAGCAAGACTCAGACAAGAGTGTCCATCTGACTACCCACTAGAAGAGAGGCAGACTGGGTAGCCAATGGGGTTATTGACCTGAAAGAGAATGATTTGCTTAGCCATTTTGGACACAGGTAAGTCATTCTCCTTGGTCAGAGCCTCCTATGAATGGAGTATTATCCGGGGGACTAGATTTAGTTACTTATGGTGACAGAACACGATAATTGGGGCAAGAGAATTTCTTTCCAATTTTCATACGACTATAAATTTCGATACAGAATCTGATTAGCGGTTATCATCTGAAAGGGTTAATCTTTGACATGTTGATGGTAATGAATACTGCAACCTACTGTCCTTACGTTGCCCAGGCCAGAGGAAAACAAGACTAAGATAATGTGGACAGTCCACTTATTCAGATTTGACAAGCAAATCATATTCACTTCATAATTATATTGACTTAATTGTTGTTTGGCTACACTGAAGCCATTTCAGCGTACCCATATATCAAGAAGTGTTCCCACTGACCTACTTCGTGCCACAAAAATGCCCTGATGAAGGGAAAAATGAAAATTCTATTTAATATGCGTTTATGACCACATATTCGACTGCTAATTAATCACGGCAGTAAAAATGAACCTGGGAAAATTCTGGTCAACGCTTTTGTGCTTCGCAATTATGATTTCACTTTGGGGAAAAAAATTTGAGGTACGTTTGATGACTCTGCTATTGTTATAGTTGCATATATATGTTTTTTAGACAATAGCCATTGATTAGGTATTCAGTTACGTTCTATAATTACAGTTATTTCGCAATGTGCTGTGAAGCCTGTGCTGAATGTCATGTATTTTTTCATAATAGGTGTGTGGTACAGAGGTTATATATAAAAATTGAGAAACATATATTGTCAAATGAGTCAGGTACAACTTGCTACAGCCATTTTTTGATCAAATATAAACAGGGTCTGAGAGGCAATTGTGAACAAGCTAAATTCTATTCAAAATTTAAACAGAAAGTTTTGATCCATTCCCAAGACTGACAAAATATGGGAACAATAATCTCCCCTTGAGTGAGCACTTCCCTTCTGCATAGATATTCTGCAATTGTAAATCAATGATGTTCTATAAAGTGTCTAACTGTTCTTTAAAGTATGTAAACAAAGTAAATTTTGAATTATTTTTAAAGTTTATAAAACATAAAGCCAATTATTTTAAACAATGCAAATATTTCCCTAATGCTTCTGTAAAGGTCTGTAAAGGTTCTGTAAAGTATATAAACAAGAGAACTTTTGAACTATTTTAGAGATTTACAAAATTTGCAAACTATTCTCTTACACAAAGCAAACATCTCCCTCCTGCACGAACCATTTTTAAGACTCGAAAAATGAACATATATATAAAAAACCTATTAACTGACACATTCCTGCCTTCCCCACCGAATGCCAACAGCCCTCATCACTTCCAGAGTCGAAGGAATAAAGCCTTTGATTGACAATGGCTTCGCTCACAAAGGTAATATCACAATATCACTTTTCCCCTAGATCTGAATTCACGCCAGGTCTGCCTTCCTTCCCTACAAAACATTAAAGAAAAAACGAAAAACTAATATTGAAAAGTAAAGGCCTGTCTCCACAAAAGGCAAAACGTGTTTCAGATTCTGATGAACAGTTTTAACCGCAGTTTTGGCCTCTGTCAGCCAACGTTTGTTTTCGTCAAGCAATTTTGTTTCTGTTTGTGGTGCAGTTTTGGCTCATGTTGCACATTCTGTGTTTAGCTGTTCGTGTTTGCGTTTATTGTCTCATGTTTTTGTCATGAATGGTAAATAAAAAAAGGCTAAAGAATCTGTTTAACTGAATAAATATCAAAACAGGAACTTTCAACCTTCACTAAGGTCCTTTTCTGCTGTGAAGTTCGAAAGCTCCCGTTTTTCATTTATGCACTTAAACTTTGTGTTTCTACAGTGGCTTTTTTCTGAACCATTCAAGACAAACCCTAAGAAAGAGTTTTTATAACTTGTTTGTCACGAATTTCCCAAAGTTCACCAGTTGACAAACTTCCATTAAAAGCTTAAAAACTCTGTCATTTCTCTGTCAGGTTGACAGTCAATCTCAGAAAAGATGAGATTGTAATGACTGAAGTTTCATTAAGATTTACGAATGTTCAGACATATGGACGCAAAATTTACATAAGTTTCAGAAAGTATTTAAAGAGACCTCTTCCCTCTATGCTATATCATGTCAAGCAGTGCTTTGCTACAGAAGAGAGAGAGAGAGAGAGAGAGAGAGAGAGAGAGAGAGAGAGAGAGAGAGAGAGAGAGAGAGACACTCTTAAGAGATCACCTCTCGACTCTCGAGATATCTCTCTGCAAGCACTCAAGCCTGGATTATGACTGAGGCGATTTAAACCAACAGGATAGGACGTAGAACCATAATGGTTCAGTAATAACCTGAGACGAAGACCATTTTCAAACCAGATATGGTCAGTCATGCAGCCATAAACCTTCTCCGCAGGAAAGACGACTCCCACAATGCACCATTTGTGATGGGATTAGATTCGTACGTTCATAGAAAAACTCTCGTATATCTGACAAGTCTAATTTAGTTGCCACTCCCACAGTGTCAATAGTTCGCCCTTCCTTTGATTCAAAAATCTCCCTTAATGCAGTTTTTGTGTTGCTTCTCATTTCCTCAATTTTGTCCGGTTTTCCAGTCATTCGTTCTTACTGCCAAAGTTTATTTCTCCAACCAGATTTTTGGATATTACCTCTTTCCGTACTTTATCATATTTTCTCTCGTACGTCTCTCCGTCTTATCGTGCATCAGATGATTAATTCGAGTTTACATTTCATCCCAAAACTCTTCCACATTCCGCCAACTATTTATCGTTTCATTTCAGTCTGCAGGAACCACTTCTTCTTCTTCTTACGAATCTCTCTTCAAATTCCTGCTCTCACAATTATTCTTCTCGTTCTCGTCTCGATTCATTTCTCCGTTTCTAAGCTTTCCCTTCTTCTTTCTTATATTCTCCATTCCTTCCGAGTTCGAGTATATTGCTTTTCATATATTTGATCCTTCTCGTACTTTCATTCCCCCGCCTCTCGACATTCGAGAAACTTCACACTTATTCTCTCTCTCTCTCTCTCTCTCTCTCTCTCTCTCTCTCTCTCTCTCCCCCTTTCCTTAAATATCAGATCGTCTTTCCACTGTGTTTATCTTTCGTTCCTTTTCTATTCTCTCTTCCCCTGCACATTCATGTCATCGCTTTTCTCGCGTTTGTTCCGTTTCTTAGATTCGCTGAAACTTTCTTCTTCTTCTTCTTCTCGATTTCTCTTATAAGTTATTCTTGTTGCCATTAGGTCTAATTTAAGTTCGCCGATTGGTCGCAAACTTTGCTCGTTCCAACATCGACTTCTGTTATAAAATCTATTAGAACAATGATTACATTCTCCGTCTTGACAGTGATGTAAATTTGTTCTCTGTTTACTTTTATAAATAAACAAATAAATAAATAAATAAATAAATAAATAAATAAATAAATAAATATCATTTATCCTGTGAAACCTATTAGGATATTAAATACAATCTCTGTCTTGATAATGACGTATTTTTGCTGTCTAACTACTTTAACAATAAATAAACGGATATTTAATTTGGCGTAAAACCGCCAAAACGCCAAAGTAAATTTCAGGACGGCAGAAAAGAATATTAATCACACTCTCTGCCTCGCCAGTGTTGTAGTTTTGCTTCCTAATTACTTTTATCATAAATTAACAGATACTTAAATTGGCGCAAAACCACAAAACGCCAAAGTAAATTCCAGGAAGACAGGAAAGAAAGAAAAAGAATGTGGTAAAGCGCAGACCACCACCAGACGCCTCAATAAAACCGATGAAGAGGAACTTTGACGTCTGATGGGAGAAGACCTGGGCCATAAATCAAACCCATCACTTATTTATGAGTTTCTGATGAGCCATTCGACACTCAGGACCGGAATCAAGTCCTGTGATGCCCAGGAATTCTAAACCAAGAAACGAACCATTTTTTCTCTTGCTGGAGACGCCTCTGGGAGTTCTTTTTTTTTTTCCTTTTAGGAGGATGAGGGCGGCGCTAGGCCTATGGCTCTTCTCGAAGGGACGAAACCCAAAGCAGGGCTTTAATTACCAAGGACGTAATTTGCATATTTCGATTCTAAGGTCTACTGAGTACAACACCGGGTTTTATTCTGAACGAGCTGGAAAATTTGACTTTCCATTCCAGGAGTTAAATCTGGACGCACACACACACACACACACTTTTAATCAAGTGACAAAGAATTTGTCTTTACAATCACAAATAATAATAATAATAATAATAATAATAATAATAATAATAATAATAATAATAATAATAATAATAATAATAATAATAATGTGCTCAGAAACTGCAAGATCTCTATAATATTTTGGGAGACACAGAAATGTATTTGACGTTGCAGATCCTGAATGAATCTCGTAAAAATGAACGAAAGTCGTCTCCATCACTTGTGTAATAAAACTCGTTCCTTGTGTAACCGCCACATTGAATTCCCTTTATGTGTCCCCCCGAGGAACAATTGTTTCACATTAAGACATTTCTCTGACTATCTCCTCTTTATTCTTCGGAATTATGACACGAAAGTTGACATAAAACTTCACCTTCAGAATTCCTGTTCAACTAAAAATCATAAATCGATTACGAAGATCCGAAAGTCTTTAGACCCAAAGAGAAACGTTACCAAAGTACAAAGCGAATCATTACAATTCCTCCATCCTCATAACAGTGAGGAATTCCTCATTAATCCTCACTGCAGAGGAACGGCGATGCAGAGCAGCGCATTATGAGGAATCAGCTATTCATAACGCGGCTTAATTAGCAGGAAATTCTTGTAATGAAGGAATGGCTGTGTGGCAACGAGAGGCGTTAACTTGAGTCGTCTCTGTAAGCTGGGAAAGTTGTATTTCTGGTATTATGTATATATATACACATATATGTATACATATATATACATATATATATACTGCATATATTTGTACATTCATATATATATATATATATATATATATATATATATATATATATATATATATATATTATATATATATATATATATGTATATATGTATGTATACATTTATACATATACACACATATATACATATATGCATACATAAATATATATAATATACATTCATCCCGTTTTACAACAAACATTTTTTTCCCTTTTAAAGTAATGACAATACCAAAACATTTTTACATAATAATAATAATTATAATAATAATAATAATAATAATAATAATAATAATAATAATAAATGCAAAAGCAGCTAAATTTCCGAAAATGTCCTTTATAACGAAATCCAGAATCCCACTGAAATTGCTACAACTGCATTTATCATCAACTACAAAATATCCAGTCACCAGTGGCATTCCCGGTGGTTGAACATCTGAGCTGTGACACTGAGGTCATATTTGGCCTCAAGGAACAAGAATCACCTATACAGGGATTTGTCAAGTAAGGATCACGGAGTGCATCAGTCACTGGCGTAGATGCCATTGTATTTTTTTATAATATGACGTTGTGTGGTAGACTAGATGTGGCCAAGATATCTATCTATCTATCTATCTATCTGTCTATCTGTCTATATATATGTGTATATCTTTATAAATATTTAACACATCTATCTATATATATATATATATATATATATATATATATATATATAATATATATATATATATATATATATATATATATATATATATATATATATATATATATATATATATATATATATATATATATATATATATATATATATATATTCATATATAAATAAGGGACCTACAGGCTTTCGACAGGATCAGAATATAGAATTTAGGACAAAGGCCAAGCACTGGGACCTATGTGGTCATTCAGCACCGAGAGGGAAATTGAAAGGAAAAAGGTTTGAAAGGTGTAACGGGGGGAAAACATCGCAGTTGCATTATGCAACCCTTGTTTGGGGAGGGTGTAAAGTAAGATAAGAACGAGAATATGAACGGAGGTGCAGTAAAAGGAATGGAAATGGGACGCTGCCAAGAACATTAAAGTAATGCCTACAGTGCGCCGCGTGAGGTGCACTGACGGCCCTACCGCCAACCCCCCCTACGGATGGACGCAAAACTTGGTAGTCAGGTGTGAAAGAAAAAAACTCTCCTGTCTAGAATAGGTCTAAAACTGCTTATTTCAATTATTTTATTATGCCTCTTGAGTGATAGGCCTAATATTTCCCTGTTGAATAGGCCTAACGTGTAAAAATATTGATATTTCCCTATTAATGTGGAGGAAACCCTTAGTTCTGAAACCATTTTATGACAGATTCTCTTCAAGTTGGCGAGAAGGATAGACCCTTTCCTATTCATTTATCTAAATTATCATTGTCCTAAGAGGCATTTGATATATTAAAGAATCAACGATAAAACTGAAGTCGCTTTTTAAAATAAAAATGTCTGTGACATCATGTTGCTGGAAATATCTCTTGTGATTTCACCTAATTTTGGTTTAATGACCCTCCCGTTGTATGTCCTCTATAAACACCTTCGATAACAAGTCAGTAAAAATAAATGTTTAAGTTCAGAAACCGTTTTCAAGTTACTGATACATTTTCCTCTAAATATGACCGAGCTTTCAATAAGAAAGTGATAGAACAACATATTGCGTGACAATATTATCCATAATTCTTATGGCTAATGCACCAAAATGTCATGGTAAATACGATAACTTTTCCAAGAGCCATACAATAGTTAGGAGAGACAGGCATAGCAACTCTGTTCAGAGACTGTGTAATGACGACTCCTGAGTCCTTATAACTAATGACTAGTCTGTAGTTTGGCCTTGTGGTGTGACCGTGTACTGAGACAGAACTGTTAAACGTGTTCTTTTAAATTTCATTCCTCCGTTCCTGTGTTCTAGACATTTAAAGTGTCCTTCGGAGGAAGCGTTCAAATGAGATTTAACGAATCAAAATCCCGGTGGCGTCAGGCAAGGGGAGACGGTATCACATGGCAGCAGAATGTGAGTTGTGTCATTTCACGTTTCCAAATGATGTTTCTGGATTAGACGAGACTCGGCGGGGTTGGGGGGGGGTTTAAGGTGAAAATGAAATGGTTCGTATACGAAGGTTTAAAATAAATAAATATGGACATAATATTACTTAATAACAGACGATAAACAACAAATATCGTCTAATGAATCTACGGTTAAAATTTTCTTAAACCTTGAAGTTTGAAATAAAATGGTTCGTACAGGACTATTTAAATGAAATATAGTCGTGTTTTACTTATTTAATCACAGACAATAAACAATATATCTTTGGGTGATGAATTCACGGTAAAATTCTACTTTAAATCATCATCACATTTTGGACTTGAAAATGTTATTTTCCTATGGTTTAATGTGTGCTCTGAAGATTTCTGAAGTTCGTTCATTTATTTGTAATGTTTTGTTATATAAAAATACCAGCACCACTCCCAAAAGAGCCGTGTTCGGTAAAACATAAACAAAAGACGGCAAATTTCTCGGTAACGTAAATTTGCATTAGATTTGAGCACGAGATTCCCACTGATCGTGTTAAGAAGACTTTGGATCACAGCATAAAAACTCCGATATCAAAATTAATGGTTTAAACTAAAATGATATTGATTTTACTTCACACTGTGGCTAATATAAACCCACATACCACTCGGTTATCCCATACACACAAAAAACACTTACGTTGAATTAACTTTCATATTTAAGTGGTTTAGTACCAAGTGTCGAGTCTGAGCGAACAAGTTTTAACAGAAAGCCTCAGTGGAAACTCGAGGCTGAATGACGGCTGTTTGAGTCGTTAAATGGCAACTGCTTGTTTGTTGAGTGCTGGCCTGGGAAGTACGGTACAGTACGGTACAGTACGGTGCGCTATTTGTTAGAGTATGGTACGAAATCTAACAGGTACGGTACGGCATTTCTGCTAGTGTAAGGTACGAAATTTTTTGAGGTACGGTACGGCATAGCATGTCTGCTTTAGTACGGTACGACATTTCTCAGATATGGTGCGCCGGTATTTGCTAGTGGACGGTACGATATTTTTAGGCGCGGTACGGTACTTAGGTTACCTATTCGGCACGACATTTCCCAGGTACGGGAAAGATTAAGTAGACCGTACCATACTCTTAACCACTGTTTTCTAGTTGCTATCCGGCAATTTTGTACATTGATTGTTCTTTCTTTGTACATTGATTGTTCTTTATCTTATTTGATTATTGTTATTATTGTTGTAACGAATTGTTTTGTTAAGATAAATTAATGTAATTTACGATACTTTCTAAAACTTGATTTCTTTTGTCGACAGTTATTTTCGTAACTTTGTATTTATATAATTGTTGATAGTTACTGTTACCATGATATTGGAATATATAATTAAGAATGAGTGTTCATATTTCCCCCTCTCTCGCTCTCTTTCTCAGCCTTCCTCCCCCTCTCTCTCTCTCTCTCTCTCTCTCACAGCCTTCCCCTCCTCTCTACCGCAGCCTTTCCCCCCTCTCTCTCTCTCTCTCTCTCTCTCTCTTTGTCCGATATCTGCACTAACTTTTGAACAAATGATTTCCGTAATCCTTTACGCTGCCTGACAGAGATTCATAATTCATAATTAATCATAATTAATTTCTTTTCTGCATTGCATACCGACAACGTTATGTATTTGATTGCTGACCTAATAATAAATATTAATATATCATTAAAAATTTCCAGCCAAAATAGATCAAAGTCTAGAACACCAGAACATGAGAGAACCTCTCATCTCTCTCTCTCTCTCTCTCTCTCTCTCTCTCTCTCTCTCTCTCTCTCTCTCTCTCTCTCTCTCTCTCTCATTATTACCAAAAACATTTACATCTCTCATTAATATAATGAGAACGGAACAGCCTCTCGGAAGCTCTCAATACAGATGGTGATGTATTTGGACTGAAGAATTATTGTTCATTTCAGTATGTATTGCATTACCTGTCAAATAATAGTAATCATCATAATAATAATTAGAGGTAGTAGTGAATACCTGTAATATTCAAAAGATGGTTCCTCATTTTGATGCAACCAAAGACTTTTACAAAACCCTACGGGAACGGTGTGCCACTTTTCGGCTAGTGCAAATTTGATGCAAAAATTGATATGAATACTAGCGTGTTTGGGATACTGTTAATATACAATATTATTAAAGATAAGGACTTGAGATCTTGCATTATGTCAAAGGATATATTCAAATATAATAATCGCAAATTTGGAAGAGAGAGAGAGAGAGAGAGAGAGAGAGAGAGAGAGAGAGAGAGAGAGAGATGTGAATATCACCACGGAAGGTTTTCATTTTTAAAACTGGGAACTTCGCAATAAAAAAAAAAAAAAAAATAGGAATTGCTGAATACGACTTAGTTATGAGTTGGAAGTCAGAAGGTACATCTTCCCTGAATCAGTAGGAAGTCAGAAGGTACAACTTCACTGAATCAGCAGGAAGTCAGAAGGTACAACTTCCCTGAATCAGTAGGAAGGCAGAAGGTACGACTTCAATGAATCAGTAGGAAGTCAGAAGGTACGACTTCACTGAATCAGTAGGGAGTCAGAAGGTACAACTTCACTGAATCAGTAGAAAGTCAGAAGGTACAATTCACTGAATCAGTAGGAAGTCATAAGGTACATTTTCCCTGAACCAGTAGGAAGTCAGAAGGTACAACTTCACTGAATCAGCAGGAAGTCAGAAGGTACAACTTCCCTGAATCAGTAGGAAGTCAGAAGGTACATTTTCCCTGAACCAGTAGGAAGTCAGAAGGTGCAACTTCCCTGAATCAGTAGGAAGTCAGAAGGTACATTTTCCCTGAACCAGTAGGAAGTCAGAAGGTGCAACTTCACTGAATCAGCAGGAAGTCAGAAGGTACAACTTCACTGAATCAGTAGGAAGTCAGAAGGTACAACTTCACTGAATCAGTAGGAAGTCAGAAGGTACATTTTCCCTGAACCAGTAGGAAGTCAGAAGGTACAACTTCCCTGAATCAGTAGGAAGTCAGAAGGTACATTTTCCCTGAACCAGTAGGAAGTCAGAAGGTGCAACTTCACTGAATCAGCAGGAAGTCAGAAGGTACAACTTCACTGAATCAGTAGGAAGTCAGAAGGTACAACTTCACTGAATCAGTAGGAAGTCAGAAGGTACAACTTCACTGAATCAGTAGGAAGTCAGAAGGTACAACTTCACTGAATCAGTAGGAAGTCAGAAGGTACAACTTCACTGAATCAGCAGGAAGTCAGAAGGTACAACTTCCCTGAATCAGTAGGAAGGCAGAAGGTACGACTTCAATGAATCAGTAGGAAGTCAGAAGGTACGACTTCACTGAATCAGTAGGGAGTCAGAAGGTACAACTTCACTGAATCAGTAGAAAGTCAGAAGGTACAATTCACTGAATCAGTAGGAAGTCATAAGGTACATTTTCCTGAACCAGTAGGAAGTCAGAAGGTACAACTTCACTGAATCAGCAGGAAGTCAGAAGGTACAACTTCCCTGAATCAGTAGGAAGTCAGAAGGTACATTTTCCCTGAACCAGTAGGAAGTCAGAAGGTGCAACTTCACTGAATCAGCAGGAAGTCAGAAGGTACAACTTCACTGAATCAGGGAAGTGTACAACTTCACTGAATCAGTAGAAGTCAGAAACAACTTCACTGAATCAGTAGGAAGTCAGAAGGTACAACTTCACTGAATCAGTAGGAAGTCAGAAGGTACAACTTCCTGAATCAGTAGGAAGTCAGAAGGTACAACTTCACTGAATCAGCAGGAAGTCAGAAGGTACAACTTCCCTGAATCAGTAGGAAGTCAGAAGGTACAACTTCCCTGAATCAGTAGGAAGTCAGAAGGTACAACTTCCCTGAATCAGTAGGAAGTCAGAAGGTACAACTTCAATGAATCAGTAGGAAGTCAGAAGGTACGACTTCACTGAATCAGTAGGGAGTCAGAAGGTACAATTCACTGAATCAGTAGGAAGTCAGAAGGTACAACTTCACTGAACCAGTAGGAAGTCATAAGGTTCAACTTCACTGAATCAGTAAGAGGCCAGAAGGTACAACTTCCCTGAATCAGTAGGAAGCCATAAGGTACAACTTCACTGAATCAGTGGGATGTCAGAAGGCAAAACTTCTGAGTCAAAAAGTACCATGAAAACTGTCCCAAAAGAGTGGACAAAGAATATATCGAAATTTACATCAACTTCAGAAAGGGACTTCGGTATACCAATAATACCCCAATTAGAAAAACCATTTCTCTGTCATTTTTTAGTATCAGACAAACCATATGAGGTTTCTGATAAATGGGAATATTCCTATTTAAAGTGAAACTGAATCCAGTAGCATGCCTGTAGGTAGCCTCTGTGAGACATAGACCGCCTACAATTTGATGACTGCTCACCCACTTCGAAGAAAGTCTAAAGTTTCCAAACTCTCCCTCGTTTCAACAGTAGAAATTCAACTTCCCTGTGCAACTGACGTGAAAGATCCAGCTTTCAGTGTAATTAATTAATTGTAAAAGGAGTTAAATAGTATTCCTGGGAAGCATCCGCACGCCTTTGCATCCACCTAATTCTACTTCCTCACCTTCCCTCTAAAGGACCTGACGCAATTTCACTCTTCCTCTGGAAGTTTTTTGTGTTTTTATCTAACCTCATTTCCAGGGCTTTCCCTTACGTGTGTATCTTCCATTAAAGCGAAAGGACATTCCCAATTAGGTGCCACTTGTTAAGGAAAAGTAAATTTTGCCCCGAGGGTTTTTGGCCTCGTTTTGGGTAGCTGGACCCACAACAATGGATGGAGTTCTGTTTTTTCATTCACTCCAGTTGATTAGAAGTGAAGGTACTTGTAAGTTGTTAGTAATATTCAGTGGTCATGTGGATTGGCGTTTGTTTGTAGCCGTTTTTGGAAAAAATTTTGTATCAACTCCTGAAACTGCCTGGGTAAAAATGAGATATATGTAAAGTACCAAAGGAAACTAGCTTTTGTTGAAAATTGTTGGCACTCAATTTAGTACTGACTGATGGGTCTGTCCACTACCCTCTCCTTGTTACCAATTTGTCCCTCGTTTATTACTAATATTGACAGAGGACCCTCTGTTCCAGTGACATGGAATTCAGATACAGTCTTTCCATTTCTGACATTCCACTGGCTATTATTCCTAGAGAGGTTTCAGATATAGTTGGAGCTAAATCTATAAGTGTTGTATAGACGCCCCAGCCATTTTAATATATCTATATGTTCCCTCTAACGCTTAAAATGTCTGTTTGGGTATAGATTCGAGCCAAAATGGAAATAACAGTACGAGATTGGGTATGTAGAACAAAAGTTATATGAACCCATATTACTGACCAGTCGTGGTTTAATGATTCTCAGAGACGGAATGATATAAAAAAATAAAATAGGTAATTTTAAAACATGGGCAAAACAAATGATATATATATATATATATATATATATATATATATATATATATATATATATATATTATATATATATATATATATATATATATATATATATTCATAGGAAGGATCTCGCAGGAGTTGGCCAAACAGGATGAAAGAATAGTTTTAACAATATTTCCCTAATCATCGAAACCAACGCGAGAAAAATTGGGAAGGACTTTGTGCAAATTATCGCCTGCTGTCGATCAGATGTCGATTTGGGAAGCTATCGTGACTGCTGGAAGCAGCAGCCAATTTCATCCTTAGCTCCAAATTATTCGTTTATCCTTTTATATATGCAACTGCAGATTATAATTTAGGTTAATCTTTTATCACGTGAAACACATTCTCTCTCTCTCTCTCTCTCAATCAAGTGTCTGTCTTTATTAGAAAACTGGACTGACTTGACACGAGAGAGAGAGAGAGGTGTCAAGTTGAAGACACCAGATGCATGAAACTGAGTCTCAACGTGAATGGAACCAAAGCAATACAAAGGAATTGTTCAAAAGAGAAGGATCTCGTGTGTGAATACTGTTGCAGGTCAAGGGTTCATGTCAGAAAGAGGAGTGTCATGTTGTCACGCCAAGAAGTGCTGTGTTGTCACACCAAGAATTGCCACAATGTCAGGCCAAAAACAGGTTATGTTGTCAGGCCAAAAAATGACATGTTTGCAGAGCAAGACAGGCCACGCTGTCACACCAAGTCAAGAAATGTTGTCTGGTCATGTGGAGTCAGGATTTGAAGCCAGAAAGTGTCATGTCACATGTTGTCAGCCCATTTAGAGTCAGGTAGTCACACTAAGAATTTTCATGTTGTCAGACCGTGAATTTCCTGTTGTCAGACCATGAAGTGTCATGTTGTCACACTGTGAAGGCAGATGTCACCAAGAAGTTTAAGATTGTTAGACCACGAAGTGTCATGTTGTCACACAATGTAGACCCATGTTGTCACAACAAAAATATGTTGTCAGCTTGTGAAATGTCATATCACACTAACAAGGCCCACGTTGTCCCGCCAAAAAGTAATATGTTGTCAGCCAATGACGTGTCACATCAAAAAGTAATGTGTTGTCAGCATATGAAGTGTCATGTTGTCACACTAAGAAGGCCCTTGTTGTCACACCAGAAAGTATCACGTTGTCAGACCATGAAATGTCATGTCACAGTATGAAAACCCATGTTGTCACACCAGAAAGTATCATGTTGTCAGACCATGAAGTGTCATGTCACTATATAGGCTCATGTTGTCACACTAAAAAGAACCATGTCAGCCTATGAAATGTCATGCCACACCAAGAAGGCCCATGTTGTCACACCAAAAAGTAATATGTAGTCAGCCTTTGAAGTGCTGTGTTGTCACACCAAAAGTTAATGTGTGGTCAGCCTATGAAATGTCATGTTGTCACACTAAGGAGGCCCATATTATCACACCAAAAAGTACTATGATGTCAGCCTATGAAAGGTCATGTTGTCACACTAAAGAGGCCCATGTTATCACACCAAAAAGTACTATGGTGTCAGCCTATGAAAGGTCATGTTGTCACACTAAGGAGGCCCATGTCACACCAAAAATTACTATTGTGTCAGCCTATGAAAGGTCATGTTGTCACGACAAGAAGCCTCATGTTGTAACCAAAAAAGAATATGTTGTCAGACTATGAAATGTGATGTCACACTAAGAAGGCCATGTTGTCACACCAGAAAGTAATATGTTGTCAGGCCCATATCACCAAAAAGTGATATGTTGTCAGCCTATGAAGTGTCACGTTATCAAACTAAGGAGACCCATGTTGACACACCAAAATGTAATGTGTTGTCAGCCTATGAAATGTCATGTTGTCACTATAAAGACAAATGTTGTCACAGTAAGAAGTATCATGTTGTCAGTCAATGGAATGTCATGTTTTCACACTAAGAAGGCTTCTGAACTTACGAATGAACGGTATAAAAATATGGTAAAATTTTACCGTAGAACTTTTTGTCATTTTGAAATTGAAAATCTCATTAATATCCCGCAAGTAAATGACATAACCTAACCTCACCTCACCTAACCAACCTCACCTCACCTCACAGCTCACCTAACGTAACTAAACCTAACCTAACCTAAGATACCCTGTCCTTACCCTAGTGAATATTAAGTCTGAAAACATTCCATAAATTAACCTTAATCTGAAAGAGAACTGTCAGTGGGAATAATGTCCTTTTATTTCATTTTTTTTGTGTTTCCTCCCCCACCCAAAAAAACCCCCACCCAAAAAAACCCCCACTTTCCCACTGTGGTCCCAGGGATTGTGGGATATGTTGGTACGTCTGCCATCTCTTTAAAAGGACTCATTTGCGAACGAATGTACTAATTTCAAAAACGTTCAAAATTAAACTCAAAACACAGGAAAATTATATTTTCAATTCCAAAATGAAATAATGGATTAAAGTGAAATTTTACCTAAAACTAATTTATACGGTGCAATGCGTCTAGATTGTTTTCTTGGGAATAATCTCTCTCTCTCTCTCTCTCTCTCTCTCTCTCTCTCTCTCTCTCTCTCTCTCTCTCTCCCATCATAACTGGCATGTGAGAACAATTGCACTTCCAAAATGACATCCCAAAAACTGAATAATTACATAATGTCGAAAATACATTTTCCATCGTTATTGCCGCTTCGCCTCTTCGGTATTTCTTAGACTGAGAGAGAGAGAGAGAGAGAGAGAGAGAGAGAGAGAGAGAGAGAGAGAGAGAGAGTCTAGTTTGTTTGGTGGTATTCAGTTAACCTGGCGGAAAATAGGCCTATGATCATTTAACTTCTCAGGAAAGGTGGGGGATATATATATATATATATATATATATATATATATATATATATATATATATATATATATATATATATATATATATATATATATATATAAATTTCAAGCCACTTACTGAAAAAGAAGCCATTTCTTATGATTAACCTGAATAAATAACATGAATAAAAGATTTTTACCACATTCCCCTTACCTTCTGATGCTGTAGACTTCGCCATTCCCTTCTTCACGTCTCCAGTGCCCTTAGGAACGCCATCATCCGAGTACCTGAGATCCCCCTTGGGGGGCAGCCTGCCCCTCAGCTGCTTAATGGCTGCTGTAAACTTAGATACAGCTGTGGTATCCAGAATTGGCGAATTTCCCAATGAATTTTAATGGTTAATATCCAGGTGTATTAAACGAATGAGCTGGTTCATCTTGATGTGTCTGTCTGACAAGACACCTTCACCAAAGCCAGAGTACCCAAGGCTAGCCCATACCATCACCTGATCTGGTTGCTTTGGGGTATAAATTAACACTGTACTTGGGGGGGCATGGGTATCCGACCCCTTCTTACTGCACACATGGCCGTGATCAGTTCCCAGTACTGTCAAGGTCGCCTCGTCTCCCCAAAGGATCCTCCTTCAGTCCAACGCTTCCTTTGATCGTAGGACATCACAGGTTTTCTTCTAAGGACTCTCCTTCAGTCCTACGCTTCTTTCCTTGATCGTAGGACATTGCACGTTTTCTCCAAAGGACTCTCTTTCAGTCCTACGCTTCCTTCCTTGATCGTAGGACATTAGAGGCTTTCGACAGGCATGAAAACTTGAAAACCAAGCAATCAAGCACGTTCCCTTGGAGATTGGGTTCTGTTTATTCAGTTCTGGTTCAGGAGGCCTTGGGTTTGCATATTTGCAGTCACTGTCTTGCAGTAAGCTTTCGGGTTTTAGACGTTGTGTTCTGGGGTCTTCCTGTTCCCTGGTATAAGGGCATAAAGCTTGCCCCTTTCCTCACCTGGGCAATGAAGCGGTACACTGGTAGCCCATCAACACCAGTGATTTTCCCCAATTTCTCTAACTTTCTGCTCAGTCTTGGCAAGATTGATGATTGAGCCCAAACCAACACAACTCGTACTACTTCTAGGCAAGGTCCCATCGAGAGAGAGAGAGAGAGAGAGAGAGAGAGAGAGAGAGAGAGAGAGAGAGAGAGAGAGAGAGAGAGAGGTGATTCGTTTAGGCAACACTTCACTCAGACCCGGACACGAGCTCACGAGCTACTGAAAGGGGAGGAGCGGAAACTCATCCTGAAGGGTGGCAAAAATTTGGCAAGATATAAAGGCACTTGTATAATGTGCCTTTAATTTAAAATATTACAATTATAGGTCAATGTCCAGAACAACTCCGCGGTGAGATATAAGAAAATAGGTCACACTATAATTTTCACTATATAAAATAATAAAACTTTGTCTCTGAACACTTTTTGAGGAGGTTCACCATATCCGAGATATTAATGATTATCTAATCGGCATCCTCGAAATCTTATTGGAGTTAGAAAATAGGTTTTTACTGTAATGTTTCTCAGAAAGAGTGTAATGTTTCTCAAAAACTAGTTCCCCATCGAATGATTTTCGATTTTTTGACTTATAAGGTTAGAATACCTGTCCCCAACCCCCTCCATAGCTAATATGGCAAAATTGTGGGTGTTTCCTCATCATAAGAAGTGGCCTAAAACGCTTTAAATATGAAAAATATTACATTTTACTTTTAATTTTGGTACTTTATGCATGCGGAGTTGTTCTGGACATTCACCCTCATCCTGAAGGGTGGCAAAAATTTGGCAAGATATAAAGGCACTTGTATAATGTGCCTTTAATTTAAATATATATTACAATAATAGAAAAGTGGTTGAATAATCACCTAACAGCAGCATAAGCGTATAAAACATTACGAAGGCGAGGATTGTTGTCGGTGGCGTTAGTATTCGACTCTGTCGCTGGAGGGCGTTGTTGGTGGGGATATTATTATTATTATTATTTATTATTATTATTATTATTATTATTATTATTATTATTATTAATTAGGTATGGCATTCTTTTTGGTGACAGCAGTACTAATTATTATATTATTATTATTATTATTATCATTATTATTATTTATTATTATATTATTATATATAGTTTTGGTATATATATATATGTATATATATATATATATATATATATATATATATATATATATATATATATATATATATATATATATATATATATATATATATAAGTTATTTTGAGAGAGAGAGAGAGAGAGAGTGACATCTCTTCTAACCCATGGAAGCACCAAGTTCCATAGCCTTGTAAAGGAGGAGGATTTCCTCTCTCAGGGTCAGAGCGTGCGTCGTAGGATGGATCCTTTATCAAAATAAGGACATTAATTGTCATCCTTCGCATTTTGGTTGTCTTGAAAAGTAAGTTCAAAATAGGTTGTTTGGTTGACCTGGATTAGGCCTAGTCGATGTTTTACTTTTAATTCAGGCTTTTACGAATGATTTTCTCTCTCTCTCTCTCTCTCTCTCTCTCTCTCTCTCTCTCTCTCTCTCTCTCTCTCTCTCTCTCTTGTGGCCGACCGATGCCTACGGATGACAGGAAAGAATGAACGAAAATAACGCTGGAAAATGTATTTACGACATTATGTAATTTTTCTGAATTAAGGGAAGTGAGTGACACCTTGATTTGGGAAGGACGGAATTTTGGAAGTGCAGTTTTTCTCATATGCCAATAATGATGATTAGGAGTAGGAATGAGAGAGAGAGAGAGAGGGGGGGGATTCAGAATGGAGAGAGAGAGAGAGAGAGAGAGAGCGAGAGAGAGCGAGAGAGAGAGAGGATTCAGAACGGAGTGTGAGGTAGGACTGAGAGAGAGAGAGAGAGAGAGAGAGAGAGAGAGAGAGAGAGAGAGGGAGAGAGAGAGAGGATTCAGAATGGAGTGAGAGGTAGGAATGAGAGAGAGAGAATGTGAAGTGGAATGAGAGAGATAGGATTGAGAGGGAGCGAGAGAGGTAGGACTGAGAGAGAAAGAGTGAGGTAGGAAAGAGAGAGAGAGAGAGAGAGAGAGAGAGAGAGAGAGAGAGAGAGAGAGAGAGAGAAAAAGCCTGACTACACGACATTTCTTAGTGTGACAACATCGACATTGATAGTGTGACAACATGACACTTTGTGGTCTGACAACATGAAACTTTGTGGTCTGACAACATGAAACTTCTTGGTGTGACAACATCGACATTGATAGTGTGACATGGCACTGTGTGGTCTGACAACATGACACTGTGTGATCTGACAACATGAAACTTCTTGGTGTGACAACATCGACATTGATAGTGTGACAACATGACACTTTGTGGTCTGACAACACGACACTTCTTAGTGTGACAACATCGACATTGATAGTGTGAAAACATGACACTTAGTGGTCTGACAACGTGAAACTTCTTAGTGTGACGACATCGACATTGATAGTGTGACAACATGACACTTTGTGGTCTGACAACATGAAACTCGTTTGTGTGACAACATTGTCCTTGATAGTGTGACATGCCAATTTGCGGTCTGACAACATGAAACTTCTTGGTGTGACAACATTGTCCTTGACAGTGTGACATGCCAGTTTGGGGTCTGACAGCATGAAACTTCTTGGTGTGACAACATTGTCCTTGACAGTGTGACATGCCAGTTTGGGGTCTGACAACATGAAACTTCATGGTGTGACAACATGACGCTTCTTTTCTGACAACATGAACTCTTGGCCTAGAGCAATATTTACATCCGAGATCCTTCTCTTCAAGAACATTCCATGAACTTGAAGGCTCTCTCTCTCTCTCTCTCTCTCTCTCTCTCTCTCTCTCTCTCTCTCTCGTGGGAATTGAGTCAGGATTGTTGTCAGTGGTAATGGATTGTCACCTCGGGGCTTCTGCGGAGATGTTGAGGCAAGTTCGTGTCAAGTCAGTCAGTGGATTCCTTTTCGAACAGACACTTAAGAGAGAGAGGGAGAGAGAGAGAGAGAGAGAGAGAGAGAGAGAGAGAGAGAGAGAGAGAGAGAGAGAGAGAGAGAGAGAGATTTTAAGAGTTTAACGTTCCATTGATTACGGGAATTTTGAATTTCGTTTTCCAACTCAAAATTTTATTAGCTTTTCAAATAGACAGTGTAAAGAGAGAGAGAGAGAGAGAGAGAGAGAGAGAGAGAGAGAGAGAGAGAGAGAGAGAGATTTTAAAAAGAGTTAAACGTTCCATTGATTACGGAATTTTTAAGTTCATTCTCCAACTCAAAATTTTATTAGCTTTCAAAATATATATATATATATATATATATATATATATATATATATATATATATATATATATATATATATATATATATATATATATATATATATATATATATATATATATATGAAAAGGAAAAGTTCATAAGAATCAAATAAAAGCGAGAATGGTAAACCTCCATCTTATATAGCCTATAGGTCATAATCCCCAACTCTCGACAAACAATATTTCCTTATATTGCAGTACACGGGAGAACAATTTATAGAAGGCGTCTTGCAGTGACAGGCAATTAAGGGATCTGGAGGTCGTTAGGCCCCCTCTAACCACCGGGGGTGGGGAGGGGGTTGGAGAAGGAAGGGTATCCTTCTATGAAACAGGATCCCTTAAAGGATATGTGACTGATTTCATCCTGTTTCCTCTGCTCGTTGTTGTGACAGATTCCTGTTGTTTGCTTGAAATGTCTGAAAACTATGTCCCACACACAGCTGCTCAAAGACTTTTCCTGTCCGGTGCATGTGGCAATCCCTTCCAGTGAGGCCTGAGAGCTTAATTTGGTGAAAGTCCATCTGCAAAAGGTCTTTCTCAGAAAAAGTGGATGAAATGGCCTTTAGATCACGTGACAGTTGTGAATATTCCTCCTGTGATCAGTTTAATTACTCTGATTGAATGATAATTGCTTTGTCGTTAGATTTCCCAAAGTTAATTACTCTTATCAGAGGGAATGGCATTCATAATCACTGTAATGATATGCAAACTGTATCTAACGGCCGTTTTTTACCTGGGACGTTGGGTCGTGATGAGAGAATGTTTTCTTTTATGTTATTCATGAGAGTTGGGGGAATCTCTGGTTGAAATAGAGAGGTTGGAATAATTGGAGTTTGTAATCAGCCACTTGGAAATTTCAAAGAACCCACATCAATACTTGTGTAGGCAAATGTACAAAAACATTATTGTGAATGATTTCATTAAATGCTACAGTATATCACTCTGTGAGAGTTATTAAGAAGTAGAATTCGTATCTCACTGACTGTTGCAGTTTTTGAAACAGTATTTTGGACTGTATTATAATTACGAATTCGTTTTACTGCACCTCCGTTCATATTCGATTTCTTCCATCTTACTTTCCAACCCTCTCCTAACAATTTCTTTGGCCCAAATTCTACATTCCATTCTATTCTTCCACAATTATGAAGCCTGATCTATCACGTAAATGCAATTTGAATAATTAAGGATAATTAATTATCTTCCATTAGTTACTATGTCCCTTCCCCCTTTCAGTTCCAGGGCATTCGATTATTCAAATTATATCGGCTAGTAATTTCTGCACTGGGTATACTGTGTGCCCAAGGCATTGTTATTAGCTTTTAGTGGTATGAAGTCATTTCAATATATTTCACACTGTATATGAACACTTATGATTAGTCAAGAATGTTTATTTATTTATTTATTCATTTATTTATTTAATTTATTTAATTAATTTAATTAATTAATTAATTTATTTAATTCATTTAATTAATTAATTAATTTATTTATTTATATATAAATATATATATATTATACGTTATATGATTGTTATAACACATATATATACATATATATTGTTAATTTAATTTTTAATCATCCTTTGAGACATCATTTGAAGATGCTCACTTATGATGTTCCCACTAAGACATCCATATTCAAATTAGTCTCTTAACTGAGCCCAGAACTTTAACTTGCAAATTCCTACACTATAGAAGCCTCGCCTGAAGTAACAGCCATCTTCTTCTTCTTCTTCTTCTTCTTCTTCTTCTTCTTCTTCTTCTTCTTCTTCTTCTTCTTCTTCTTCTTCTTCTTCTTCAGACTCCCAGCTTCAGCAGAAGAGTCCAACAAAGATCTGTGACACAGGTCCTGGGATTTATGGCTAATATTAAAATAGTAGGGTCCCAACCATTTTGCATTAGGTTACCTGTGTGTTTAAGTTAATCATTCCTGTTTCTCGTTGACAGTTCATGCGGCTTTGAATAGCGTTTGTTTTCGTAGAATATGATGCTTAGGGATTTCTTGACTGGAAACTTTTAATATCACTTCCATCAGTAACAAAATGGCAATGAGGTCAAACTATATCTCTTACAAACTACGTACTCTCTCTCTCTCTCTCTCTCTCTCTCTCTCTCTCTCTCTCTCTCTCTCTCTCTCTCTCTCTCTCTCTCTGTTGCTTTGCTCAGGAATGTGGAAATGACTCCAAGTCGTCTTCTCGCATTCTGGGGTATGTGTCTCTCAGAGAGAGAGAGAGAGAGAGAGAGAGAGAGAGAGAGAGAGAGAGAGAGAGAGAGAGAGAGAGAGAACAAAAGTTACAATGCAGACACAATGACATACGAGAATAAACATTGATCAAAGCTTATTATAATATTTATTATTATTTATTATCTGTAATATGATTAATAATCTTTGTTTTTTTTTGCATTTTCAGAAACTCGGCTCTGGCTCGGATTTGGTGAGTGTTAATCAATTGTTCTCATTAGTTTTTTTTTTTTTGTAGTTTATTATTGATACATATTTTTTTTGTGTATTGTCATTCATTCTTTTTTTCAGCTTCTCACAAAATCTTGGGAATTCTTAATGTTGTAGTTTTCGTGATGTTTTTGAATGTGTTTATTATTATAATTGTAATTTTTATTAACATTATTATTGGTATTATTGTTATAATTATCATTATTATTTTGAGATATTGATTAGATTTTACTTGTTTCTGTAGTGATTTAATATATCGAATTAACTATCGATCATTACAAGATACTTTTAACATTATTGTTCCATTCATTTCCTTTATTTTTCACTCATCTTCACTCTTACCACTCACTAGTGGTGAAGAAATGGTTTCTTGAAGGGAATTCAGTTTCCACTTCAAAGGAAATTCTCTGGGATTCTGAATCCAAAAAACATTTCATTTTCATCAGTTTTCATTTCGTCATATTATCACGTTTCCTAACTCAAAAAAACATTTTTAAAATTCACTCAAAATTGAAAAATCCATATCTCATTTAATGACAAAAATTCCCTCTTCATTTATGAGATCAGCAAAATTTGTTGAAAAATCTATATCTCATTTGATTGCTTGAACTCACTCTCCATTTATGAGATAAGCAAAATTTGTATTGTTTCTTAATGGTGAGATTCAGAACAATGAACTTGTCTCTTCTGAAAATGACTGGGTGTTAAAATCTCCTTGATCGAATTTTTTGTAGTAGCTGACCTCAAAGTTTGCCAAGTCAGGCTTTTAATTTTTTTTCAAGTAGCCAATATTAAAGTTCCCCAGGTTAGTTTTATTGGAATAATCATCCAAACTTTAAAGTTTGAATTGGTTGCCCGCAAAGTTTTGCCCAATCAGCGTTTCTGTCGTATCAGCTGGCCTTAAACTTAGTTTTTTTATTGGCGAATATCAAAGTTTCCCCTGTTTTTTTGTTTATATTAGCCGACCCCAAAGTTTGCCTAGTAACTTTTTCTTAATTATTTTTCCAATAGGCTGATTTCAGGGTTTGCCTGGTAGTTTTTTTTTTTTTTTTTTTAGCCAACGTGACAGTTTGCTTGGTCAGTTATTTCAATTATCCGAACTCATACTTTACTCAGGTGGTTTTTTAATGAGCCAACCTTTAAATTTCCTGGGGTAGTTTTTTTTAATGTGACTAGGAAAAAAGTCACATTAATTTATAGTGGCCAGGAATAAAGTCACAAGGGAAAAAAGTCACAATTTTGACTAGGAAAAAAGTCACATTATTTTATAGTTAAGTATATCTTAGTTTTACCAGACCACTGAGCTGATTAACAGCATGGCTGGGAATAAAGTCACGGGGAAATAAGTCACAATTTTAACTAGGGGAAAAAAGTCACGCTGATTTATAGTGGCCGGTAATAAAGTCACAGGGGAAAAAAGTCACAATTTTAACTAGGGAAAAAAGTCACATTGATTTATAGTGGCCGGTAATAAAATCACAGGGGAAAAAAGTCACAATTTTAACTAGGGGAAAAAAGTCACATTGATTTATAGTGGCCGGTAATAAAGTCACAGGGGAAAAAAGTCACAATTTTAACTAGGGAAAAAGTCACATTGATTTATAGTGGCCGGTGATAAAATCACAGGGGAAAAGTCACAATTTTAACTAGGGAAAAAGTCACATTGATTTATTTAAAGTCACGGGGAAAAAAAGTAACGATTTTAACTAGGGAAAAAAGTAACATTAATTTATAGTGGCCGGTAATAAAGTCAGGAAAAAAACAATTTTAACTAGGGAAAAAAAGATTGA